>NC_060278.1:987721-1283505 GCF_021613505.1 Equus quagga
GTGAAAATACCACCCACCCACACCCAACCAACACTGCCTCCAGAAGTCACTGGTCTACTCCATGGGTTGAAAATACAGTGGTATTTACAGCCATTCAGTGGTTCCAGAGCTGAATTGCTTGGGTTTGAATCTTTCGTCCCCCAGATGCCTCTGTGACAGTTAGCAAACCACTTCACTTCCCTGTACCTCAGTATCATCTATAAAACGCAGATAATGATAAAGACCTCAGGGTCTCAGGTGAGTGTTCAGCATATAGATCAACAAACATTAGCTATTACTAACAGAAATGCCCAAAGCATTTTCTCTGAGCCTTTTTTACAGAACATGCCACTCACAACCCTGGATTTCAGTTCCTAGTGCGCACATCTTACCACCTCAAAATGCTGTGAGGTTTGCTCTTCGTGAAACAAATGAAAGATCCCCTTCTGTTCCTTGCAGTGAACTCTTCAGAGTAAAATGTTTCGCAAATCTCTAAGAACATTCCATTTTGTTTAATGAAGACCATATTCTTTCAACTCACTTATTGATCACTCATCACTCTGCGTCAAGGTTTACCAATATTTAATTTTCATGTATTTGTAATTTAAATTATAGGCCAACAGGAAACACTTCTGCTTTAAAATTACTCAAATTGGGAATGTGAAATCTGCCCTGTTCAGAACGAGGGCAATGTGGAGCAAGGTGCTTCAGGAGGAATTGCCATGAAAACCTGGCAGCCAACTTTGGGGAGTGCTCCCTTTTTTGGAGGTGACTCTCACGGACCTGGTCTTCTGCACGATGGTCAACCCCCAGCGCTAAGGCGGACTTGTCAGCCGCGGCAAACATAGAGCGAACACCCACAGCTCTCTCCACAGCCTGCCATGTGTTTATAAAAAGCATGGGTTGCAATAAATTTATTAACTTTTGCACTTAAAATTGATAAGAATACTTTTGTTTTACTATTTAGAAACATAGCTGTTTCTTTCTAAAGATTTTATTTTTTCTTTTTCTCCCCAAAGCCCCCCAGTACATAGTTGTACACTCTTAGTTGCGAGTCCTTCTAGCTGTGGCATGTGGGACGTCGCCTCCGCGTGGCTCGACGAGCAGTGCCATGTCCGTGCCCAGGATTCGAACCAAGAAACCACTGGGCCACCTGCAGCAGAGTGTGCGAACTTAACCCCTAGCTTACGGGGCCGGCCCCTTGCAGATTCTTGATCAACATATTCAACATGCATATCTTTTAATTGTCACTAACACCGCCCATTTTCTTGCTCACATGAACAACTAGGGACAGCAGCGGGATGCTAAGCTGGAATTACAGTGAGATGCTCTTTCTCCTCAATGCCTGAACACAGGTGCCCCCTGATGATGCGGGAGGTTTGGACCAGGAACGACTTCTGCCCTCGGCCTGTGTGGATCTTTTCCCAAAAGGCATCAGAACTGCGTAAGTAAAATCCCACAGAACTCAGGAAATAGAGCAATCTTTACTCATACTGTAAGTAGTTTTATCTTAGGGGATAGGATTTTGTTTTAATTAAGCAGTATAACATAGACTAGCCTGCCTTTGAAGAAATAAGACTCGGTGACAACTGTCAATCAGATTAGACTTTTTAAATGATTATAATCTGAGTTCACTATAGTTATAGGAGCAATTATGACAATTCCCACAAATTTATTCTACAGGTTCATTTAGGCCTTTAGACCATTAAATATTATTTTTAACTTGGTTTAAAATTCATGTGCATAGTGGGGAAAAATGGCAGGTTTGTTTTTTTTTTTACTTTTGGTTTTATTCATTCCTTTCCTCACAATGTTTTCTTCCTAGGAACTCGGCACTTTGTACATAAAGCAACCACAAGACTATTATTTACTCCTTAAGGTAAAATGGGAAAATATACAAAACACAGAGACACACAAAAAGAGACAAGGACACACAGAGACACACACACAGACATATACACAGACACATATAAACACATAGAGACACACACAGAGTCACTGATCGATAGATCAGTGTTGGCCAAGACCTAAAAGAGAAGGCGGGTTTCAGCAGTGGACCAAAGTTCAACCAGCCCAGGGTTGACCCAGACCTGGCCAGCAGCCGCTGCAGAGGCTTTGAAGCAGCTCCACCAGATACAGTTCAGATTATCCCCTATCCCCAAGGAGCATTTAAGGATTTACTGAGTTTAAAAGACATTTTCCTAATGATTTAACATTTGCAGGGCAGAAGCATTCATTATTTTGGCCTTTAAAACCCTGTGCAATTACCCAACTCAGTAGTGGTAGTTGTTCCAAGTGTCTAACCTGCTTAACATATCATCCAAAATTTGGTGGCTTGAAACAACAATCATCATCTACTCTCTCTTGATTTCTGGAGGTCAGTGCTTCTGGAGTGCCTTGGCTGTTCAATTCTGGTTCAGGTGGCCTCTTGTCAACGCAGGCAGGCCGTGGCTCAGGCTGGGACATAACCAAGAGCCTTCTCTCATCTGTCTAGTGCCAGGGCTGGGAAGACTGAAACAGCAGGAGCTGGACAGCTGGGTTCCTCAGACGTCTCTATTTCTCCGCATCTCTCTATGGGCTCTTTCTCCAGAATGGCGTTTTCAAGGGAGCAGGTCTTCTAAGTGTTGGCTCAGGGCTTCCAAGGTGTGTTATCTCCATAAGAGCAGGAGCCCAGAGGTCACCCAGCGTCATCTCCACTATGTTCTACTCATTAGAAGCAAGTCACTAGTTCAGTCCTCACTGGGAGAGAGGAATTAGATTCCATCTTTTTTTTTTTTTAAAGATTTTATTTTTTTTCCTTTTTCTCCCCAAAGCCCCCGTACATAGTTGTATATTCTTCGTTGTGGGTCCTCCTAGTTGTGGCATGTGGGATGCTGCCTCAGCGTGGTCTGATGAGCAGTGCCATGTCCGTGCCCAGGATTCGAACCAACGAAACACTGGGCCGCCTGCAGCGGAGCGCGCAAACTTAACCACTCAGCCACGGGGCCAGCCCCCTAGATTCCATCTTTTTGAAGGAAGTGTGCAAAGAATTTCCAGATGTATTTTAAAACCATCTCAATGGTCATGCCTAATGCTTATTTTCATGAGTACTGGATGGGCTTTAGCCAACATAATAGCAACCATAGACTTTTCTTCCTTGAAAAATTTTCAGCTTAAAACATATATGTCATATTTCTTCATTTTTTGTTATATGCTGAAATGATTCTTAGGCAAATCCTTTGTGAAATAAGGAGAGCTATAAATAAATAGAATAAATAAAATAAACATATAAATATCTGGATGATTTCAATGTTCGTGAAGATGTCAGAATGGCATTGAAAAGGTTATCAGCCACTCTTTGACTATTCCTCTGAATGTTCTCTCTCAAAAAAGATAAAAGTTGGTGCTTTAAGCAAGAAATAGTCACAATTTTAAACATAGGTAGAAATGATAGATGTGGAAAATAAACATTCTCCTACATTCTCTTACAAAATCATTGCCCCAAAACCACTGAGATATTTTCTGGACAGTTTAACTTCGAAAATAATTCTAATTTGAAGCAAAGTAATTATTAATTCAAACCCAATAAATAATAATTAATTTTTGCCTTCTTGTTTATGCCTCACGAAGTATTTCTGCAATCAACTGATGTGCCACCACCTGGATTAACACTAAGCTGTTTGCTTGGTATTCGACAGGTGTTAACACTGACTAAGAATCAGAGCCTTTTAATTAGCAAAACTCATTTTGTTGAGGGCAAATTAGGCTTTTATCAATTAAAAAAAAATCCTTCTTTTGAATAATAATGAAAATGTAGCCCAGCACTTGAATGTCCCCAAAGAGGTGACAAGAGGAAAAACATCACTACACTCAGAAAAGAAGAAACATAAAGAACTCTAGTGGACTTCCTGCAGGGAGGTTAAAACTTAGAACTCCAAACAGAGGAGCCAAAACAGACAGGAAGCACGAAGACAGATCAGCCTAAGATTCAAAGGCATTTGTGAGAGCAAAACGCACACGCTGAGAATTTTTGTAAATTTCATTTTCAAGGTTGAACTTGCCACATGTTATGGAATCGATGTATTGATGTATTATTTCAGGTCATTTCCACATTTTTGTATAATACAACCCGAGCAAGAAATTAAGGGAGAAGAAATTCTCAGCTTTAAATGTGCTTTATATTTGCCAATACTCGACACACTAAAATAATTTAAGAACCAAAGAAAGACACATTTTACAGGGACAGGTGTCCTTGTCTACCAACTCATAAAGAAAGTAAGTCTATTCTTGTGGAGCAGGTCAAGGCTGAGGTCAGGAGCCCAAGATAACAACAGTTTAGTAAAGGGTTTTGGTTTAGAAATAAGTAAAAGAGAGAAATTACAGAGTTCAATTGCCAGATATACTAAATATGTAACATTTTTCCATTATGGATGATAAAATTAATTTTTAAGGCTGAGGTATTTCCTTCAGCTATATTCTTTTCCTATTCCCTGCAGTGTAGAGGCCCTATTGGTGGTTCAACAGAGAGTATCAGAATGGATGGGACCCTGTCTTTGAATCCACACACTGACGTGAATAGTCCCTAGCGTTCTGGAGACTTTTTCATTCGGTTGGCGTTCTAATTAGTACACTTGTAAAATAACCAAAGCTGAAGTTATATTTTTAGCTATCTGCAGTAAAAAGCCGTAACAGAGGCCAGGACTAAAATGAAGGGAGCCCTGCTCTCAGCTGGGTTAACTCTCATCTCCCATATAACGCAAAGAGCCCAGAGAGGAAGTGATGGGTACAGGTTCTTCATCCAGCCTGGACACCAGTGAGCTCTGAGACGGGACCAGGCTCACCCCCTCGGGTGCTCCATTTCTGAATCTGTACACTGACATTATCCAGCTCTCAACTGTTGGGGTTATTTGAAACTAACCCTTACAACTTCCGTAATAAGGGCTAAAACCTAAAACTAAGTACCAAAAAAGAAATAATCAAGAAACAAACTATTATTTAAATTCCCCTTTTGAGACTATTTGGCACCCTAGACCTGGCACATAAAAACTAGCCAGTTTTTACTGCTGAGTAGACACATTTACAAGGTAACCATTAATTCATCTATGAAATATTAATTGAGATTCAACTAGGTATAAAACATGATAGCAGACACCAAGAGAGAGGCAGGTGTAAGCCACAGTTACTCCCTGGAGTTGCCGACAGCATGCACAGGGATCTGAGACAAGTGTGCCTCAAAAGATAAACACAGTGTCATACAATTAAGAGATGAAACAACCGATTGTGGTATTCGGGCAACGATGCACAGAAGGGGAAATATCTAACCGTTTTGCTAAATGTAGCAATGGCTGGGAGGGCTGTGGCTTCGTCTCCCTGTAATCTCCCTCAGCATCCTGTAAAGTTACCCAAATAAACACAAAATCTATACAAGAAACTGTGCTTGCCATGCAAACAAGCTTTCAAGGCAAGTCCCATAGTTCCTACTTCCAACCAACTGATCTCGCCATTTGTGCTGTTTCCGAATAAAAATGCTGGACCCACCCTTGACTGTGGTCACCCGGTTTAACTGGTTAGTGACTGATCAATTCACAGTTCAGGGCCTGTATTTATTAGCCTGAACCAGCATGCATTACAAACAATGAAAAGAATAGTGAGGGCTCCACCTGAAACTGAAATTGTGCAGTTATGCCTATAAAGAGGAAGATTTATGGAACCAGGTCAAGAATTTAGAGCAGCACATTAGACAGAGAAACCTCGTCAAAGCTTTCTTTTCAGTCACTAAGGACACTTTCCACAGAGGCGCCCTCCTTCCAAACAAAGACTGTCCAAGTTATGAACACTCTCTAAATGACGGATCCACTCAGCCCACAGTGGATGAACAGGTAAGATCTGTAGCGATCTGTGTGAAGTGAGAAAGAGTATTTGTTAACGTTCTACTTTGTACGGTGTGCGGCCCAGGAGCTCACAGTCTTTATCCAAATAGTTCCTGAGTCTTTACTTTCATCCTCCTCTTTCCTCTTCTTACTCCTCTACAGGTTTCAGAGGACCCAGACAGACGGGCCCTGCTCCGCGCGAGAAGAAGAGTACAGCTGAGATGGAGAAGACAAGAGGGAAGCTGGCAAGGGAGGAGGCTGAAGAGGCAGGCCGTGGACCATCAGGGCAAGGCGGGATGGAGGACTTAGCTGCACCCTGTGGGCAATGAACAGCCATTGAAAAGTGTCCAGCAGGAGCAAAGGGGCAGGGGAGGATGGTTAGTGTTTCCCCACAATCTCTCAGACCCCAGAATGGAGGCTGCACCATGCCAGGCCCAGAACACATCACCAGGCTGCTACACGGGCCCAGAAGTTTGAGCAAGTCAGGATGATGGCCTGCACTTGGCGGATGACAGTGAGTGGGGGGACAGGAGAATTCAAGAGGGGCTTTGGAGGCAGAACCAACACTGGCAAACAGACTGGATTTGTGAGCACGAGAGTTGAGTGTTTCAGTGTAACTTCACGCTGCTGCTGGCAGGCCTCCAGAGGACTCTGTTTCCTCCCTGTGGAAGGAGGCAGCAATTCTAACGTTGGAGGTGAAGGTATCATTCCCATGATTCCACTACCTAAGCCCTTGGAATAGCTACTGCCTCCTAAGTACCCAAGTTCAAATCAAGTACAAAATCAAATCATTCTTATATTGAAAAGAAAACGCTTTTAAAATACTTCGCAACAAAAAGCCCTTTGTTTTCATCTGCCTCCACCATGTCTGTTTCTCGTAGGATTTAAAACTAAAATTTCCAAACATCCTGAGAAATAAGATGTTTCTTATGTTTCTGACCACATGGAAGCAAAAATAACGTGACAGGCTGAGAGTCATCACGTTTATAGATCAATTCTTAAAATAAAAAAAGATTAAGCATTTGATGTTCTCTATCCCTTTGCAAACTGAGCCACATTACTTCCATTTTCAAAATCGTAAATTTGTGAGGATTTCCTGGTTATTGTTGGCATTATTCAAGCGTGTGATTTACAACCAGTTCTCTCTGAGGGCTTTAGGCTGTTTTTCATGGTGACTAGCCACAATTAAAATGGGTTGGATTTTAAAATACATAAATGTTTAGCGTAACGGTTTTAAGAAAGACTGCATTATCACCATTGTTCTTTGTGGATTAATCTTCCATTAAGTTTTACATCCACAAAGTATTTACTTCCATAAGGAATGTAAACAGTGCTAATAACTCTAAGTCATCTGAGGATGAGTTTTTGGTGGAATAGTTCTGGAATATGACTAAATTCTTGAAGAGTAAGTCTCTTGAAACTAAGAAAGCACAATAGATGTAAATTGTCAACGTGTCAAAGAATTTTTCTCAAATAACATAATAACATGAAGTAGAAATAGCAAAACGGTGAACAAATCCAATTTTCCCAGTAAAAGTCTCAGGGAGTCATTTTCCACAGTCTTTTTTTAACGAAAAAGATTTGAAGTGGTTTACAAACACTGAGACCACAAAACACCTTCCAGCAGGGTTAAGCAGACGGCTGCGGGAGTCAGCACGCCGGTCCTCGCCCTCCGGGCCTGCGGAGGAGGATGCTCGGCCGCCCCCAGCGGAGCGCGCGCCTGGCGACGTGCGGGAGAGCAGCCTGCACCGCTGCCAGGGAGGCGGTGAAAACCCCGGATGTGACCCCCGGGAAAGCCTCCGACTGCTGCGGCCGGCCGGGAGGCTGTGTGCTCCCGGACTAGGGTGGAGACCACCTCCTGTGTATACGGACAGATTCCTGAACGGAGCAAATCCCCCGCCATCGTGCTCGGGGCTTTCTGTTTACTCTGCTAAACCATGGAAATCTGAGTCACTTTTGTTACCACGTAACCTCGCCTGTCCTGACAAATACTGTGATTATTTTGAAAAGAAAAAATAACTTTGTTCACGAGAAGGCATGAGTAACACAGATTAACAGTGCTATAAATCCTACACTAAGTAATTATCTACAAAATATTATTAAAATATTAGGTTATATTTTTCGAGTGTTGCATCTATTAAACTCTCTACATGCATTATCTCACTTAATCCAGATGCGGGAAGTGGAGTTTAAAGGGCTTGAATAATTTACATGATTGCTAAGGAACGGAGCAGGCCTGCAGTCGAGGGGGCCTGCCTGGAGAGCTGCACGTGGAACTGGGCCCGGAGCAGAGGGTTTGCGAGAGCAGCACCTGGCAAGATCACCATGACCCAGCAGGAGAAAGAAATTCTCTCCCGGTTCTGAGTAGCCTGGAACTTGGCACATGAGTCTTTAAACAAGGAACATAACAAATGACTTATTTGATAGTAAAAAATAATAAAAAGAACATGGGCTGTGGGGTTAGACACACTGAGGTTTGGATTCTGGACTGACCACTGTTTCTGAGTGAGATATTTAAGGAAAACAAAAAGTTCCTCTTATTCAGGTGAGTAAAGTGTCACGACATCCAGTGCTCCCTAAAAGAGATACTGCCGGGTCTTTTTTTTTAACTTTTTACTTCAAATAGTAGTTTAAATATTTCAAGTATTAGTATTCATAAGTAATTTCAAACTTAAAGCGTTGAAAATTGGCATTCACTGAGATTTATCAATTGTTGACATGTTGGCACATTTGCTCTCTCTCTCTCTCTGTCTCTCACACACACACAAATTATTGTTTGTTGTAAACCATTTAAGAGTTAGTTGCAGAATTTCACCAAAATGGCAACATGGAGGAGCCCAGCCTTGGTCTCCCAACAAAGATCAATGACTAGACAGCTATCCAAGAACAGAAACAGCTCTGGGAGAGCTCAGGAGTCCACTTAAGAAATTTTAGCAACACAGCAGAACAAGAAACCCAAGAATAATGCACAAGAAGAGCAGGAAGAACAGCCACATTTTGCTTCATCATCCCATCCCCCAAGCTGGCACTGCTCAGAGCCAACAGGGAACTTCCCAGCTGGAAAGAGGCCCCCTCACCAGGGAAGGAAAAGCAGGGTGAGCGACCAGCTTCTCTAGCATTTCAGGGCACCTTTCAAGGCAAAGGTCCTGCTTCAGTTTCTCCCAACCCAGACAGGCAAAGCTGAGGCACAAAGAGATGGCAAGGAACAAGAGAGCAGAGCAGGGCTTCTGAGAGCACTCGCCCGTGGGAGTGTCTGGGCTCACTGGGACCTACTCTGCAAACGAGCCCAGAAGCTTTCACTACTGAAGAAGGAACCAGTGGTGGGCACAGCTTCCCCAGACCCCCTGCATATTTCCACAGCCTTTGCCTCACAGGTATCCGCATCCCTTCACTGATGCCAGCCACCTGAATCCCTCCCCTGCCACTGGAGCCCAGGAACTGTGCCAGCAACCATTTCAGGCCTCTGTGGCTTCACAAGTGCAAGATGCCAGCCTAAATCCCACAGCTGACCCCTCTGCTGTGTATGGGCTCCGGACTAGCCCCTGCAGCTGTGTACTTGCACACCACCGGCCTGACGCCCATCACCAGCCTCCAGTGCATTGTGCACGCCCAGAGAAGATTGTGCAGCAGCAGGAGAACAAGCCAACAGCCAGGGTGCCAGTGGCTGCTTCTGGGCCCAGACCAGCTCCTGTCTTCTGTCCCTGACCTGCACTGCCATGCTCACCTGTAGCTACTCCCTCTAGCTGCACATCTGCATGCTCCCAAACTGACGCCCATCACTCACTGGAATCCACTGCACCTAGTTGGGTGGGAGATTCTGAAGCCCCAGGAGAGCACATCGACAGCCAGTGCCCCCACAGCTGCCACTGAGCCCGTAGTCAGCCCTGGCCCTTGCCACCTGCACGGCTCCTAAAACGTGTGTGTCTGCAACTGGCCCCTGCCCCTAACCAGGCAAATGCAGCTGCGCCCTGCAGCTGAGTGTGTGCACATCACCAGCTCCAGCACCACCACTACCTGCCCTGGTCCCTAGCTGCTGGGCCTAGAGGTGCCGCTGAGGACCCCAACAGCCCTCACAGCTACTACAGACACCCCATAGTACTTGCCAACAACTAACAATCATCACTACTGTGGACCTCAGTGGGTTGAGCCAAAGGGACATCACATCCGCCTGGGTGGGACTGACACACAGCCTCACACTTGGCGCACTGCACCACCAGACCCACGATCCCAACTCACTCCAGCATGCCACCACCTGCAAGTGAAAGTCTTCCCTTACTGAAGTCAATCCATAAAGTCTAGAAAAGGTCACTGCTTCTTCAAATGCAGAGACACCTACACAAGACTGTGGGAAAATGAAGAATCAGGGAAACACAACACCACTGAAGGAACACAGTGAACCTCCAGTAACTAACCCGAAAGAAATGGAGATCCAGGACTTGCCCGACAAAGAATTCAAAATAATTGTTCGAAAGATGCTCAGGGAGCTACAAGAGAACACATGTAAACAATTTAACCGTAACTGAACACAATACAAGAATATAATGAGAAGTTCGACAAGGAGATAGAAAACATAGAAGAACCAAACAGAAATTTTGGTGCTGAAGAATATTTTGAACTGGAGAATTCAATAGAGAGCTTCAACAGCTGACTTGATCAAGCAGAAGAAAGAATCAGTGAGCTAGAGACAGATAATTGAAATTATCCAGTCAGAGGAAGAAAAGGAAAAAGAATGAACAGGAATGAAGAAAGTCTACAGGACTTATGGGGTAATAATTATTTCTGTAAACAGAAATAATGTATTCATCATTGGAGTCCCAGAGGAGAAGAGAACAAGAAGGAGAAAACTTGTTTGAAGAAATAATAGCTGAAAACTTCCCAAACCTGGAGAGAGATTTGAACATCCAAGTTCATGAAGCTAATAGGTCATCCCAAAATTTCAATCCAAAAAGATCTTCTCCCAGGCCTATTGTAATAAACCTGCCTAAATCAGAGAGAAAGAGAGAATTTTAAAAGCAGCAAGAGAAAAAAAATTCTATCATGCAAGGGAATCCCCATAAGGCTCTCAACAGATTTCTCAGCAGAGGCTTTGCAGGCCAGGAGGAATGGAATGTATTCAAAGGGCTACAACCAAGAATGCTTCACCCAGCAAAATTGTCCTTCAGAAACGAAGGCAAAATAAAGACTCCCTAACAAACGAAAGCTAAGGGAATTCATTAACACTAAACCTCCCTTACAAAAAATGGTACAAGTTCTTCAAGCTGAATTGAAAGGATGCTAATTAGTAACATGAAAATATACAACACACTGGCAAAGGTATATAGTCAGATTCTGAATACATCAATACTGTAATATGGTGGTATGTTAACTATTTAACTCCAGTATAAAGGTTAAAGGACAAAAGTTTTAAAAATAGATATAACTACAATAATTTTTAATGAATACACAATATAAAAAGGTGTAAATTACCACATCAAAAACTAAAAGGATCGAGTGAAAGGGTGGAGATTTTGTACATGATTAAAGTTAAATTTTTATCAGCATAAAATAAACTGATACATATATATATATATATATAATCAATGTTCTCTATAAGCTTTATAGTAACCAAAAAGCAAAAACCTACAGAAGATTCACAAAAGAGCATAAAGAGAAAGGAATCAAAGCATACCAATACAGAAAATCATTAATTCACAAAGATAGAGAGCAAGAGACGAGGAAAGGAAAAAGAGAACTACAAAACAGCAAGAAAACAGTTAATAAGATGGCTTTAGTAAGTTCTTACCTATCAATACTTACTCTAAATGTAAATGGATTGAATTCTCCAATCAAAAGACATAGAGTGACTGGATGGATTAAAAAGCAGTAACCGACTATACGTTGCCTAGAAGAGACTTACTTCAGCTTCAATGACATACATAGGTATAAAGTGAAGGGATGGAAAAAGAGGTTCCATGTAAGTGGAAACTAAAAGAGGGCAGGGGTAGCTATATTTATATCAGACAAAGGAGATTTAAGCCAAAAAAGGAAACAATAGACAAAGAAAGTCATTATATAATAATAAGGGGGTCAATTCATCAAGAAGACATAAGAATCATAAACATATATGCACCCAACATCATAGCACTTAAATATATTAAGCAAATACTAATAGATCTGAAGGGAGCAATAGAAATAAATATAATACTAGTGGACTTCAATACCCCACTTTCAATAGTGGAAACATCATCCAGACAGAAAATCAACAAGGAAATGTTGGACTTGAACCATAGTTTAGACTAAATGGACTTAGCAGACATATACAGAAGGTTCCATCCAACAGCAACAGGGTACACATTCTTCCCAAGCACACATGGACCATTCTCCAGGATAGATCATATGATAGGTCATGAAACAACTCTTAGCAAATTTAAGAAGATTGAAATCATACCAGGTATCTTTTCTGACCGCAGTGGTATGAAACTAGAAATCAATAACAGGAGGAAAGCTGGAAAATTTACAAATATGTGGAAATTAAGCATCACACTCCTAAACATCCAACAGATTAAAGAAGAAATCAAAAGGGAAGAAACAACATAAATTAATAAGTGTAACTATGTCCAACTAAAAAGCTTCCACATGGCAAAAGAAACAATCAACAAAATGAAAAAGCAATCTATGGAATGGGAGAAAATTTTTGCAAATCATGTACCTGATAATGGGTTAGTATCCAAAATACATAAAGCATTCATACAATTCATAGCAAAAAACAATCTGATTGAAAAATGGCCTGAGGAACTGAATAGACATTTTTCCAAAGAAGACATACAAATGGCCAACAGGTACATGAAAAGGTACTGGACGTCACTATTTATCAGGGAAATGCAAATCAAAACCACAATGGTTTATTACCTCACACCTGTTAGAATGTCTATCATCAAAAAGACAAGAGATAGCGAGTGTTGGGAAGATGTGGAGAAAAGGGAACCCTTGTGCACTATTGATGGGAATATAAATTGGCACAGCCACTGTGGAAAATAGTATGGAGGTTTCTCAAAAAGTTAAAAACAGAATATCCATATGACCAAGCAGTCTCGCTCCTGGGTATGTATCCAAAAGAAAGGAAAACAAGATATTGAACAGGTGTCTGCACTCCCATGTTCATTGCAGGATTATTCACAATACCCAAGATGTGGAAACAACCTAAGTGCCCACCAATGGATCAACACACTGTACACCTTAAACTTACACAGTGTTATATGTCAACTATAACTCAACAAATCCGGGGGGAAATAGAGTTAGTTGCAGACCTCATATCTACATATGTATCTCTTAAACATAAAGATGTATAGTAATATAACTAAAGTGTAATTATAATATTCAGAAAACTTAACATAGATCTAATATATAGGGCATATTTAAATTCTGTCAATTGTGCCAATAATGTTCCTTAATCTGGAACACTTCACCATTCTTTGTTTTCATGACTTTGACATGTTTAAAGAACAGAGATCGGTCATTTTAAGGAATGTTTCTCACTTCGAATTTTTCAGATGTTTCCTTCTGTTTAGATCCAGGTTATGCGTTTTTAAACAATACCCCGTAAATGGTGTTATGTCCACATTCATTTGCTTATTTATTTGTTTGTTGTCTTTTTCATTTTATTTTTTCTGTCTACTTAACAGGGCCTTTGAAGTTCAAGTGTGATGATATCTTTGAACATTTTTTTTTTTTTTAAAGATTTTATTTTTTTCCTTTTTCTCCCCAAAGCCCCCCGGTACATAGTTGTGCACTCTTCGCTGTGGGTTCCTCCAGTTGTGGCATGTGGGACGCCGCCTCAGCGTGGTCTGACGAGCAGTGCCATGTCCACGCCCAGGATTCGAACCAACGAAACACTGGGCCGCCTGCAGCGGAGCGCGCGAACCCAACCACTCGGCCACGGGGCCAGCCCCCATCTTTGAACATTTTTTAAAAGCCATAAAGGACCTTAGTTCCATATGCATAACAATTACTAAAAATCATGAGCTGCATAAACATAAATGTCAGGTTTTTTCAATGTAAATTTCACAATTTTAAAGGAATGAATGCCTTCCAATTTCAGAGAAAAAAATCATTATTAACTTCATCGCATACAATGCATTACCAAAAAAACATGCCCATATGTGAAATGGTAATAAAAAAAAATTGAATAAAATTAAGCAACTCACCCAATTATTTTGAAGTATCTCAGCTAAAAAAGTATGCTTGATCTAAATTATGACTCATAAATTATTCATGTTCCTGCTTTATTTAAAGTGTATATAGACTTTAGAAAAACTGACCTCTGACCAAAATATAGATCCAAAATATTGGCCCTGTTGCCTCTATTTTGAGAGATATCTTGTAGTCTAGGGCTAGGCAATCGCTGCTCACAAAACACAACTCATGTGAGGCTTATCAAAGACCTCCTCGCGACCTGGATGTGGAGAAACCTGTGCGCTTCGTGTAATTGAAGGATCTGCCTTTCTACTGCCCAGAACACACGTGAAAGTTTCTATATATCATCACAGCAGGTTGAGTAAAAACATGATATAAAGTAGTCTAAAAGTGCCACTCAAGTTCCTGACACTCACCTTCCAAATTGCTAACGGAGGGGTGCAAAGAAGAGTTTGCAGGTGGGCAGCCTCAGAAAACCAGCAGGCTTTTGCCCTATCTGGCCTGCTGTGTTTTGTTTTGTTTTGTTGTTGATTTGGGGTTTTGGTTTTTCAGATAAATGAAAGGAGAAACAAGGGTTTATGAAAATCCCTATTAGTAGGGGAACCAGAAACTTAGGAATTTGTTTGATTTATCTTAAGGATCAGGAAGATGCCACATATTACAATTAACCTTCAACCACGGCCATTCAGTAAGGTGTAGATTTCCCAACAAAAAAACCTTCGCATCTCTTGAGGAGAGTTTTCATGTTGGGGCCGATGGACACTTCGGGGTTTGGGAATTACCATCAATGAACCATGAAAACATCAAATTGAAAGAAAAGTGTACCTGTTTTGGGAGAGTCTCCACAGCATTTATTAAACTTGCAAAACAGCCCAAGTCAGGCGGACAGCCCAAATCGTAATGTGGTGTGGTCAGTGTTGTGTGATTGCAGGGGCCACATCCACTTTCCTCATTAACCGTGACTGGTCTATTTTTGTTTCTCTGACAGTTGATCTTGTATCTGCCAGCCTCTTTATCTCTATTTGACCCCCTGGATGCTCCCAGTCCCATGTAAGTGCATGCTCTTCACCCCTGCCTTGTCTGGCTGCGTTCTGGGCTCTGGAAACCGATCCCTTCTCCGTGATCTAACATATTGCTTTCTGCCTGAACATATGTATATCAGACTGGCCAATCCTCCCCTACTACAAGAAGATTCTTGTTCTGTGACTTGTTAAAAAATATTTGTGATTATTTTTTTCCATATGCATCATCAAGGTCAAAAAAAAAGACATATGAGTTACTTATACAAAGCCTTGAAATATATTTAAGCAAAATATTAGACAAATGGTTGTAATTTGATTTTAAATCTCTAAACACACAATCATTGGAAAATAAAATTAATACTCTTCCTCTTGGGGGTATTCAAAATGAATACACTCTTGGATAGATTCCATAATTGACTGGGTCATACATCTATATGCTTTTCAAATAATGGAGAAATCATCATTGTTTATATGTGAAATTTGGATAGCACAGGTCAAGCACAGAGATGTTGAAGGATAAAGAAATAAAAATTACTTTGTCCTTCTTAAATTCCTTTGCAATGATTAGTGTTTGATTAAATTAAAATGCCAAGCTGGAGAAAATGAAAAATCAAGGATTCACCAGGAGAAATGACAGTATTTTCCACAGAAGATCAAGAATTATGTAACATAATTAAAACGTTTTATTAAGAGGAAGACGCGTGTTTTAAAACTTGCCCAGAATCACAATTATGACTCTGGTCTTCAGTCACACTAACATTTGACTGGCCCAGTAACTGTTTTTGCTGGGGGCACAATAAAAATCTTAATTTAATTTTTTCACTATTTTCAGGGTCAGAC
Source organism: Equus quagga (assembly GCF_021613505.1). Lineage (NCBI taxonomy): Eukaryota > Metazoa > Chordata > Mammalia > Perissodactyla > Equidae > Equus > Equus quagga. Next base: position 1,003,584 of record NC_060278.1, read on the forward strand.
ATCCCCAGCAGGCACCGGAGCACTTTCCCAGTGACCCACGCTTCTCCAAGGAATGTGAAGGAGCAGTGATAACTAGAAATCTACTGAGCTTTGATTCCGACCCTCCGTACTCCCTCCGGCAGTGCATTTAAGCCCCAGCCGTAAAAACCTGAGCCTCTACTAGTGGATTAACACCATGAAAATTATGCCAGCCTGAAGAGAAACTTTACTCTGATGGAGGAAAGACAGAGGAAAAAAGTCGTGTATGGGAAGGCCAGCAGAGTAAGAACACCTCACGTTTGTGTACACTCAGTTTATAGGATATGTTTACATGTTTGACGCTCCCACCTACTCTGTGCCATAGAGTCAGGTATTTTCAGCCTTTGACAAATTACAGTTTTTTCCTTAACGAGCACGTGAAGAGGGAGCATCAGGGGATGTGATGTTATGCAATAGGCTGTACAAAGTGGAGTGAGCATCCCAAACAATTGCGCCAGTGTCATTTCTACAACTTCCAACCACTATCTGTGGGCAGGGAGTTGAGTTGTGTTGCTGAGATGGCCTTTTCTTAGCAGTTCTGAGCCGGCAAATGTACAGCTTTCCCTTCCTGATTCCATGCCTCACACCTCAGACAACTTGCCATCTGCTCGGCATTCTGCTTTCCTTTACTCACCGGTTTCTCTCTAAAGCTTCACCTCTGGGGTGGAACCTGTTTTCGAGTTGGTCATCTGGCCAGCCTTCAGCGCTGTCATTCCACGTCTGTCCTCGCAGCTCTGCAGAAGAGCCAAAGGAAGTGAGGCAGGAGCAGTTAGAGAGGCTGCTCATGCTTCCCTCTCCGGGATTTGGTTTCCTTGTGTTTGAAATGAAGGACTAAGACAAAATAAATCTCCAAGATCTATGCCAATTCAAACATGAAAACTTTGCAGTTTGGTAAAAACATTTGTAGGGCAATCATTCTTACAAAACTTACTTCTAAGGCCACTGAGAGACTTTAGAGGTTCCATTAACTTCGACTTTCACTGCCAAGGAGCGTTTCTATCCCAACTCAAATCCCAACAGTCCCACAGCGATTATCACTGCGTTTTAAAGGGAATCGGAAACACTGGTAGAGACAACCCCTACCTATAAATGACTCAGGAATATGAACAGCATGTGCCAATGCCCCTTCCTCCCTTCGTCTCCTCACCTCTGGAACCCCTGGTGCTACTGCCAAAAAAGCCATTCTGGGCAGGCAAAAAACTTTAGAGGAATTGGAGGTTCAGAAGTAAAGAAAGGAAAGATACTGTGAAAGAGGAAATGCAGCATGGAGCTGACCAGGACAGGTGCACAAAATGAGCTGACCTTCACCAGCCCAAAAATATCTTTCCCCTACTGTGCCTAAAGTTTTGACTTCACTCTGGCATGCTGGCTGAAATCATCTCACTGAGACATGCTTTTTGGATAATAAGCAGTTTCAAAAAAAAAATGCAACTAACTCTGGGAGAGTTCAGAGCCTGTCCAGCCCTTCACGCATTTGTGTGGGTTGGTCCAATTGGATTGTCTTCCTCCTAACACCCAGCTGAGATCAACAATCCCGAGTTAATCGGAGTTTTCAATAGCTAGAAAGGAAAGGCAGGTAATTTTGGTGAAAAATAATTTGTGAGAATGGGCTAATTTTGGCTAATGTAGATGGAGAAGTTTAGAGGTCTATAAACTAGGGCACCAGAAGTTGCAGACAGCTCTCACCCACAAAATAAAGTGCTGGACACTTTGCCAGACACTTCATGCTTTTGAGAATCAGGTGATATTGTCTCCTTACGGGTAAGGAAACTGAGGCTCAGAGACATCATGGAACTTGCCCAGGGTCGGAGTCAGACCACTTTATCGCCCCCATTTCAGGCTGCCTCCACTCTTTCTCTTTCCTACCCTCCTCCTGTGTGTTCACCGTCCTTCTCTTTGCTGCTGCCAGGACTGAAGTGTAGAGACGATGGAAACCAATGTCTTTAAGCTGCAGTTTCTGTGACCTAACCTGGAAGAAAATATGTTTTGGATTCCAAATAAGCTATTTATAACTGAGCAATTGGGATACAATTGTTCTTAAGTGGATTTGATTTTTTTTTCCCAGCTTCCTAAATAAATTGATGAAAACTGTAGAAATAGTTTTTTTTTCAAGGAAGATTAGCCCTGAGCTCAGTGCTGCCAGTCCTCCTCTTTTTGCTGAGGAAGACTGGTCCTGAGTTAACATCCATGCCCATCTTCCTCTACTTTATACATGGGACGCCTACCACAGCATGGCTTGCCAAGTGGTGCCATGTCCGCACCTGGGATCCGAACCAGCAAACCCTGGGCCGCCGAAGCGGAACGTGCACACTTAACCGCTGTGCCACCGGGCCGGCCCCAAAATTATTCTTTATTTGTAATCTTCTCTAATTATTACATTGCACTATGGTTCATGTTGACTTGTAGTCCTACTGGCCTACTCATTCTGCAAGCAGGGACTCCCCTGCACCAGCCATCCTGGGAGTTCAGTAAATGTATTGAATAAATAAATGAATGTGAATGAATAAAATCTAATCAAAATGGCCTACTCAATAGTATAGTTGTATGCACTTATTTTTCAAACTAGACGCTATGGGACCATAGGCTAGCTCTGGCTCTGGCCGCCAGTGGAAGATCAGTCAAGAGCAACTATGGGCAGCATAATTTATTTGGTTTAAAATGAACAGTCTGGTCATGAATATGTTTACTATCTTCCTAGATTGCATCTCCCCCTTTCTTTTTTAGCTTTTATTTTTCCAATAGTTTCTTTTGACCATAGAGTTAAGAAGAATGGAATATTTCTGAAATAATAATGGAATATTTCTGAATAATATTTCTGAAAAAATGAAGAGTTAAACTTGGAATTTTAAGAGCATAGGTAATTTTGGGATCAGAATAACACGTAGAGGGTACACGATATCGTAAATCATGTAGAAACAAGCAGTCACAGGCAGTACAGTAACCGAGGTGTTAAGGAAACAGCACCATTTCAGAGTTTCTAGGGGCAAAAGCTTAAGTGTGCCCTTAACTTCACGATCAGTCTTTGGTCTAGTCTCTGCATTCCCAGTCTAGGGGGAGAAGACCTGACCACTGGTTAATGGTAGGTCTTTTGTAAATTGAGCTGTCTGAAAGCAGCAGCTCAGAAACCTTACTTATTCATTAGAAAATGCCTGCAGTGAAATCAGTATTCCTGGGGCATGATGTAAATGGGAGAGAACAAGACAAAAGAGATTTGAACCATGATGCCCCTGCCAGAAGGAAGAGGCAAAGATGCCCTATCAGAAAAGAGGACCGGGGTGTAAATAAAGGGTTCAGGAAAACTGGCAGTACTGATGTGGTTAGAGCTAAGCAATGAAGCCACTTGAGTTCAAACCCCAGGCCACCACACCCTGCCTGTGTGGTGTGGGGCAAGTGATTTAAACTTTCTTCATTTCAAAGGGGGGCAGGGGCTGACAATAGTTCGCACTGCTGAGAGGAATCCTGAGGCCTTCATTAGTTAAGGTGTGGAAAGTCCTGAGGCAAGTGCTTGGCGTAGGGAGCGGCCCTCAGCATGCTGGAGACCCCAGTGAGGTCCTGCTTCTCCGGCCCTCCTGTGCCAGAGCACAAGAGGTCAGAGCGAGTGAGTCAGCACCAGATCAAGGCTGCGTGCTCCAGGCAGAAGCAGTGACCCTCTGGGGGAGCGAGCAGTCACCTTTGTGCTTCTTATAACCGTGGCAGAGGACTGAAGCAGAGATGATCGAGTTCACGGCAAGCATGTCCCTATTAAGGAGGGAGGTTTCTGAGCTGCTGCCTGGCGTAGTCCCAGGACAAGAGCTCTACTCACTAGTAGTCAGACTGCTCCCTTAGTTTGGAAGTCTAGGCTAAAGATTGCCCGCTGAATTGGAAATTTAAGGTTTTGCTCCTAAAAAGTTCTAAAACAGTATCATTTAAATCAATGCCTCAGCTCCTTTACTGTGATGACTGACGTGTGACTGTATTTTTTTAATTCATGATTTATGATTCAATGCATCCTCTACAAGTGATTCTGATCCTGGAATTTTCTATGCCCTTAAAATTCCAAATTTAACTCTCCTTCTTTGCCCCGGTAATGTCGTTCCCTGAAAGCATTCTTTTACATACCCATGAATCTCACCTCCAGTCACAATTCGTTGCCCTTACAGTCACTCCGGAGGCTGAGTCTGTCATAACCTCTCTATGTATAACTCCCCTATCATCATTTCGGCCCAGAAAATTCCAGTCACAATTGCCTTCTGGGGATCTAAATCAGGTTACGGTAATGTGGCAGCTCATTCAATATCTGCTAACTCCCCGGTCTCTCTCCATCAACTCCCATTCACAAATTCATATTTTATAGGAAAACTTTAAACAAAAACTTAGATTAGGCAAAGATTGGAGTTTGGTCCAGATACCTGCTGAGATTTACATTCTCCATAGAGGAATCTGATTAAATTCCAAACAGCAATTAAACACATTCAATGTTACATAGAAGTTGCAGCTTTTCAGAGAAGGCGGCCTGGCTGAACACAAGGCACAGGGCCTGGAACTTGAAGGAGGCAGCCAACATTTCAAGTTTCAAACTTATTTTCTAACACTATGGCTATGCCACAGCTTTTTGGTCCAGGAAGAAAATGTCTGTCAAGACCATGTTCGAGTAGAGCGTATTTTTGAGAATCTTGAAATATTTGACCATGGAAGGAACACAGAAAATGAGTAGACAGCTGAGTGGACATCAGAAGCTTGAATCAATGAGCTTTGCCACTAAACCACTAAAATGGCTGTGTAATCTTAGGCACTCATTGTTCTCATCTGGGAAATAAGAGTTAGGACAAGAGGATGGCTAAGTCTCACCCCGTGACCTCACACCAAATGTCCACATACATTCAGTGGCCAAGCCCACTTGGCAAGTCCTGAAGAGCCAGAATCTAAATTTAATTCTCCCAGTGAAACTGGCTCACGCTGATGGTTCTATATTTCCCCACTCTCTTTGGAAGTGTATTTACAAGATGCTATTATTGTCTTCCTTATATTAATACCAAATTGATATAAATTATTACTATATTTTCCCTTTTATAGAAGTTATAAGATATGTTCTTTGTTTTGAAAACATGTCTAGAGGTCATATATAAATGCATACTTACTAGTTGTATCGAGAACAAGATTCCTTTAGGCCAAGTCAATAGAATGTGCCCTACACCTTGTTTTTAAATTCTCATTTATTAAATCACTGTTTCACATAAGAAGATATCAAATAAGGAAGACACTGGTATGGTAGGAGGAGCACAGGCTAAACTCTAGAAAATCTAATCCCAGTTCTCCATCCAGGATAAGTAACCTCATGTCTGTTACTCAGATTCCCAAGAGAAAATAGAGAAATAGAGATGATCTTTAATGTACATTCTTGCTCTAAAATTCTGTTACTCTGGAAAATAAACTCCCCTCAATCCAGCCTTGATTCCTTGTAATCCCATGTGGTAAAAATGAGAGTTGGGTACATAGAAAGCTGTTCATAAATACTTATTTAATATACAACACGTGGAGCGGTGGTACCCACCAAATTCTACTGGGCTCAAATTCATTGTAAGCACTGAGGAAGAGCAGAGGATTCAGAGGACAGATATAAATATAGGCAATTACTTTTTCTAATGACTCCTTAAGTCTTCAACTTATAAATTCACGATTTAGGAGTGTATACCTTCCACAACAAACTCAGCTGGCTGGTATGCCATGTTTGCAGCTCAACAGAATATTGTTTTGGACATTATACCATGTTTTTTGCACTATCAGAAGATGAGTCCTGTAGCTTTATCCTTTGAGATTTGTACTTGCTACAGATGCACGTACCGTCATGCATGGCTAGAAGATTCAAGAAAGCTTACTGTTGTGTTCAATGTTGTTCAAGAAAAAAACGGGCATTAAAGAAACTGTCCAAATCAGGACAGAAGGTAAAGAAATCTGAGCTGTTTGGAACTGATGCCTTTCACAGTCTGGTTGAAGGGTAATCTCCAAAGGTACTAAAAGCTGTTGTGTTATCTGGGGAGAGAGGCTAACCAGCTGTGTGATCTTGGGCAAGTCGTTTAGTTTCCTCTTTATAAAATCAGGAAGTTAAACCAGTATCTTGTCCAGGCCTAAAATTCTACACCTCTGAGTCTAAGAATTAATGCTTTCTTGCAGATGAAGTTTAATCCTGACACAGATGGTTTTATTATTACAATCCAGTGCAGTTCAAATATAACCCAAACCAAATCACATCCCCCACAGCACAAAAACAACTTCGAAAGCAAGCTGGATGCGCATGAGAATTCAATCTAGCCTCAGATTTCAGCACTATTACGGGTTCCCACCATGGTGCCCTGGATTCTCCTCCACCCTGTTCGACTGTGCAGTAAATCTTCAGGATGTGAGATCAGTGCTTGCTCAGATAAATAAATGAATCAATGTTAGCAAGTGCAGTAAATCATCAGCTTCCCTCTCCTTAGCCTCCCTTCCCAGCCAAATTTCTATGGAAACAAACAAACAAAAAAGTCAGAAGAGAAGGGAAAGCAGAAAATATTTCCAGTCCACTCCATGATTTGTTTGACCAAGGTTGCCCTACATTTTGTCAGCATGGCCTCCACCTGCCCTCCCACCTAGCAGAACTATTTTCAGCACACAGGCCAATGCTTATTTTTGTCGATGTATTAAGCCACATCTCCTGTTCAGCAATTGTTGTTAAGGAAGCTATTCCTTAAGCCCATCCAGCTGTTTTCTCAAGTATACCTTTAGGAATAAGGGGACAGGAAGCCTGAGAAGACACAGCCAGCTCAGCACGGCCTCTCCCCACCCCCAACCCCGCCAACTACAACCCAAGAAAAACAGCTCCAAGGAACTTAGCAGATCAGCAGCACCTCCTCGGATGAAGGGTAGTCATCTTGTTTCTTTACTTGGCCGTTGTAAGTCCTGGATAATTACTTTTCTCATTCTAATTTAATTTGCATTAAGCCCAGTGTGTTTAGTTTTTGAGACCTAACACTCAAATCTGGCAGACACCGGCCTGTGGTTAGGAATGCAAGACTCCTGGGAAAACATCTGGTCTCATTCTGAATAAATGCCTGAATTCACTTTACTCTTGTCGAAAACCTCTCTGAATATCCTTTCTGAGGAAGAATGTGCTGCACATACATTATTTTAAAATAAAAATAGATTGACAAATGACCATCAAGAAAACGATGAGTAGGAGAATGTTTGATACTTTACCGTGAATTAATCTTTAAATGATTCCTAAAATTATCCTATTATTTTAAAGAACCACATGCCAAGTCAAGGCATTCCCGTTTGACAAGTGAATTTGGAGTGGATTGCAGTCCTTTCCAGCTCTCCTCTTCCTTCCCGCATTGCTGTCCTCTAACCCTGCTGAGGCCCTGTTATAACTGCAGAGTGTACAGCGCTGAAGAGCTGTGCTATCTACGGCACCTGTCAGGGGGTTGCTAAGGGGTACGAAACATAACAGAAAGGGTTATGGGAATATTTTAGCTGTAAATTAACTAATAGTCATTTAACAGATTCTGTTGACCTTTCACTAACACAAACATGCACAGGTATGCATATGTATACATAGGTGTGTGTATATACATACAAGTACATGTGTGTATGTATAAGTTGGACAATAAGCTGGAAGTGTTTCTATTTCAATTGATGGGCTATATTTGAGAAGGACCAGTTTCTCCAAACAAACATTGATGTATCTCTAATTGAAGCCATAAGAATACTGTGTATCTACCTTCTCTATTGTGTACAGTTAGAACCTCCAAGACAACTCTCACTTAATTCTAAATATTTATCTTTGTTTAGTGCTGGAAAGCTGAGAGACTATGCGCACTTAAGCTGATAAAATATTTGAAGCATCCAACGTAAGTGGCCCTGGGGTGCACCTGAAGTTAATGAGAACAGGAATGGGACAATCCCTGTACTTCCGCATTTTCTCCTCCAGAGGGTCTGATGCAAAATGGCACTCAACTTTTGTGGTCTGAGGAAATAGAAACGGCCCAAAGCAGTATGTGTGTCAAACTCAAGGCCTTAGCCTTCTGGGTAGATTCAATAATTCTCAAGAGTTAACATCAGTTATATTCTAATTTGATATGGGCAATTGACTGGTGTTTTTTTCCCAATAAATATACATAGAATAATACTGTTTCACTCCATTATATTTTTTTCAATAATTCTCCACAGCAAGTTGTTTCATGGAATACTGCCATGGTTTATGTTATTGTCTCTTTGCCCAGTCCTCCTGGAAATATTAAAAGTTGTAAAATGTTACACGAAAAGGTCGTATTAACGGAAGATCTAAGATACCATATTCTTCTAATATTTAGTGTGGACCACAAAGAATCACTGAGAATTACTGGATGAGGTTAGCTGGTGAAAGTCATCCCACCTTGCCATCTGTGAGCTGAGTTGTATGATGCTGGCAACACAGGCCTCAGTTTCCTCATTTTCCCAGACTCTCCTGAACTCCCTGAAACTGATCCTCTTCAGAAAGTGCACTGAACTTCTCACTGCATACATTCCTCAATGTTTCCCCACCCTCACCCAAGCCACGGAAATCTAGAGGCCACCAAAAACATCCTCTCTGTGGAAGATGCTTGTACCCTTTTTGGCCTGGCGGTTCCACTGCAGACACTTCAATGCCAGGGCCTCTTTCACATTGTCACAGGCTATTTTGACACAACATAAAAAATAAAATAAGATATTCTAAGATAAGCTTTCATTTATAATTTGAAAGCTCTACATCATGACTTCTCAGATTTCTCTCATATTCAATAGCCCACCTGGAGGCAAACCCACTGTAAAATGAGACTACACTTCTTGCATTACAGCATGACCCTCCCTCCTTAGAAACCTGGTGAAAATTATTAAATATGTATATTAAGTTATTAAAGTGATTAAATAAATTAAAATGTATATATTTAATTCATTTTATTTGTAGTATATAAAATATGTATACTTTTATATGTAAACATATAAATTATTAATATACCTTTAATAATGCATATACACACTAGCGTTTTGATTGTCCTTGTCTCCACTGGAAAGATGGAGGCTGTACATTTAGACGTGCAAGCCAAGAAGACCTGAAGACCTGAAGCTATTGCCCTGTCTCCCCACTGAGCACTGAGCTCCTAAAGCAGTGGTGTCACAGAGGAAACATGGCACTGTCTCATTCCCAGCTACTGAGCCATGGCTCAAAGATTTTTGCCTGGGAGGAAAAGGAGGCCGTAAGGGAGCTCCTCTTCTCTTCCCAAAGAACTGACTTCATTTTCAACAGAGTGTGGACAAGTTCAAGCCTAAGGACACTCTCAGAAATGGTGGAGGTTGCGGTCGTGAGCGACTGGGAGGAGGATGGTGGATTCATGGGCAGTACAGGTTAAACTGTAGACCGAGCAGTTTGCAGGAACAAACTGGGGAAAGAAACAGCGGAGAGGAGCCTTCTTGGAGCCTGAATATATCTCAAATACTGACCAGACAGTGGGATGTGGTCATGACAAGAGACAGTCAAAGAGAGCCTGGCAAAAACACTGTCATCCCAACATGACAGTGAACACACCTAAGGGTGTACTCGTGAGGCACAGCCTCAGAAGATGCACCCTGCAAAGTCAGGGCCGAGGAGGAGCACAGACTTCACCGCAATATCCAGCCACTCACTGAACAAAAAAACAGGTAAATAAAATTAACAAGCCCCTAAATTCCCAAGGGAGGTGGTAACTACTACCAAGAGTTGCTACAATATAATATCTAAAACATCCAAAAGTGTAAAGTAATAGATAAGCACCACCTACAAACTAGGGGAGGAGGGAGCCGGCAACAGAAATGGTCCATGAGAGTAACCAGATATCATACGTAACTGATGGAGGCTACAAAGTAGCCAGCATAAATATGCTCAAAAAGTTAAAGGAAACCATGATTTAACAAGCAAAGCAAGGTTTGATGACAGTGATGCCTCAAACAGAGACTATCAACAAAGGTACAGAAATTATTTAAAAAGAACCAAGTGGAAATGCTGAAGTTGAAATTAACTGAAATGAAAAGTTCACTACAGTGCTTAACACTAGATTTGAATTAGCAGAACAGAGAATTAGCAAACTCGAAGACAGATTGATAGAGATTATGCAATCTGAGGAACAAAGAGAAAATAGAATGAAGAATAAATGAATAAGGCCTTGGGACAATGTGGGACGCCATTTACTGCACCAACATGTGTTTAATGGGAGGACCAGAAAGAGGGGCGAAAAAGGAGTAGAAAGAATGTTCAAGGAAATAATCACTGAAAAAGCCCTAAGTTTATTGAAAAACATAAGTGTACATATATGGAAAGCTTAATGATTTCCAAGTAGGTTAAACAAGTGATTCACATCCGTAAACACCATAGTAAATGTGCTCAATACCAAAGACGAGGAACACAGCCTGAAAGCTGCAGGAGGAAAGCAAGTCAACACCGACAGGATGCCAGCAGGATTCAGTGGGCTCTCAGAAACAGTGAGAGCCAGGGTAGGGGCACATCCTCCAAGCACTCAGAGAAAACCTGTCAGCCAACAGTCTGACATCCAGCAAAGCTGTGTTTCAAATATGAAGCTAAAATAAAGACATTCTTATATAAACAAAAGCTAGAAAATTTGTTGCTAGCAAACTTGCCTTACAAAAAATACTAAAGAAAGTTCTTCAGGCTGGAGGCAAGTGATCCCAGAGGGTAAAGACACGAAAAAACAAACAGCTCTGGCAAAGGTAAATGTGTAGTTACAAATGACAGCATAAATGCATACATATTCTCTTTTCTTCTCTCAACTAATTTAGAAGGCAATTCTACAAAACAAAATGTGTATAACATATTTTTAAGCCTATAATGTATAGAAATGCAATATATCTGTAAATAAGGGAACAAAGAAGAGAGGCCAGAGCAAATCACTCCAGATGGTGGCTCCAATCCACAGGAGCAGAGCAGAAGACCCAGAAATAAGGAGAAGGTTAATACAACACAGGCCGTAAACATGTACCTGCTCTCCTCTCCTCTCAGCTTCTTCAAAAGATGTAAACCTATATAAAGTAGTAATTATAATGATAGAATGTTGGATGTGTAACATTTATAGATGTCATATGTATAATAAAAATATCACAAAAAAGGGGAAAGGGAATGGAGTTATATAGGAGTAGTAACATTTCTCTATCTCCCTGGAATGGTTAGCATAATTTGAAGCTGATTCTGATAGGTTAATATGCATATTATGCATATATGTACATAATATGCATACCATAGAGTAACTACTAAGGAAATAAATTTTTAAAACACTGGAAAAAATCATTAAAAAATTAAAATTCTGTATTACAGCATGTTCACTTAAAGGAAAAGAAAGTAGAAAAGGAGGAAAAGAGGAACAAAAAAAATGAGACATAGAAAAAAAGTCAATTAGCACATGAAAATTGAATTACATGAATAATACCATTAAGTTTGAATGGATTAGAGAATCCAGTCAAAAGGCAGAGATTAGACTGGATAAAAAAAATAAGATCCAATTACATGCTGTCTGCAGAAGACACACTTCAGATTCAAAGACATAAATTGGTCAAAAGGAAAAGGATAAAAAACTACATGCCATGCAAATAGCAACCACAAGAAAGCTGAAGTGGCTATACTAATATCAGATAAAATATACTTTAAAGCAAAAAAGTTACTAGCGATAAAGATGGATACTTTTAATATATAAGGGTCAATTCATCAGGGATCTATACCGATTAGAAACAAATACACACATAACAAATGTGCACCAAAATATAGGAAGCAAGAAGTGATAGAAGTAAAGGGAAAAATGGACAATCCAACAATAATAATTGAAGACTTCAATATCCCACTTTCAATAACAGATAGAAAGACTAAGAAGAAGGCCAACAAGAAAACAGAAGACTTGAACAGCACAATAAACAAACTAGACGGACAGACATCTACACAACATGCTACCCAACAGGAGAAGAACATACATTCTTCTCAAGTGTACGTTGAAGTCACTTTTCCAGGATGGACCATATGCTAGGCCATAAATCATGCCTCAATAAATTTTAAAGGATAGAAATAGTAAGAAGTATGTTTTCTGACCACAATGCAATAAAATTAGAAATCAATAACGTAAGGAAATTTGGGAAACTCACAAATATTGGAAATTAACATATTCCCAAATAAACAATAGGTCCAAAATGAAACGAAAGGGAGAAACTAGAAAATGATTTGAAATAATGAAAAAAACAATATACAGTAACATGGGACGTCTCAAGCAGCACTGAGAGGGAAATTCATAGCGTTAAATGCCTATAATTTCTTTAAAAATGAACTCAAATCAATAGCCTAATTTTCCATCTTCAGACACGGGGCAAAGAAGAACAAACTAAAGCTAAAGCAAGAACAAGAACAGGATTAATAAAAATTAGAGTGGAAATTAATGAAATAGAGCATAGAAAACCAGTAGAGAAAATGAATGAAACCAAAATCTGGTTCTTTGAAAAGATGAATAGAATTGACAAACTTTTAGCTGGATTGATTAGAGAAAAAAAAGTGTGGAGAGTCAAATTATGAAAGTGAAAAATGAAAAAAGGATATTGCTACTACCCTACAGAAATAAAAAGGATTACACAGGAATATTACAAAATCATATACCAATGAATTAGATGGTATAACCAAATATGTATACCAATAAATTGGCAATTCCTCAAATGGTTAAAATGTTGCATTACCTTATGACCTAGCAATTGTACAGCTGGATATATACCCAAGAGAAATAAAAACATGTCCACATGGAAACTTGTACACTCATGTTCACAGCAGCATTATTCATAATAGCCAAATGGTAGAAGCAACCTAAATGCCCATCAGCTGATGAATGGTAAACAAAATGTGGTCTAGCCACACAGTGGAATATTATTTAAAAATGAAACATGATGAAGTAATGATACAGGCTGCAATATGGATGAACCTTGAAAACATTTTGAGTGAAAGAAACCAGTTATAGAAGACTACCTATTATATGATTCCATTAATATAAAATTTCCACAGGGCCAGCCTGGTGGCATAGTGGTTAAGTTCATGCACTGCACTTCAGTGGCCCAGAGTTCACAGGTTCAGATCCTGGGCATGGACCTACACCGCTCATTAAAGCCATTCTGTACCTGTGACTCACATGCAAAAAACAGAGGAAGGTTGGCATAGATGTTAGCTCAGGGCCAATCTTCCTCACAAAAAAACAAATTCAGCATGGGCAAATCTATAGAAATAAAAAGCAAATTTGTGGTTGCTTAGAGCTTGGGGGTATGAGGGATGTGAGAAAGGCAACTAAATGATGAGAGAGTTCTTTTTGAGATAATGAAAATTTTCTAAATTTGACTATGGTAACAGTTGCATATATCCGTGAATATACTGAAATCATTGAATCGTACCCTCTAAAAGGATAAATTTTGTGGTATGTGAATTATATCTCAGTAAAACAGTTAAAAAATCTATAAACTCGAAACATGCCTTTTTTGTTATTGGAAGAGAGATGAGTATTTTAACAGTCTTTTCAGATAATTGTGGATATTTTCTTTGATTCTCAGCACAACCAACCAAGTAGTAGTCTCTTAGAAATTAGTTGAAATGCAGAATCTGAAACCACATCAGTGAACTTCTCATTTTCTTTAAAACCTACTTGCCTATCTTGTACTCTCAGTGGATTTTCAGTCATGAATGATTTTGTAATATCACACATCGGTCATTTGGAATACATTGGTTTACCCAGTTGTGCAGGTCTTCCACATCTTGTCACGTTTCATTGCTCAATATCAAACATCACATTTTACTATCACCACTGACATTTTCAGCACATATCTGAAGTGGAAAACCACCTTATCCTTTTATAGCCCAATTAAAAACAACTAGTGGCATGTTACTGGATTTGGGTTGAAAGAATATCTTTATCATCTTTTCTGATTATAAAAGTTACATAATTCAATAGTGATGATAATAATAATAAAAATAGTTTCAAATATCTTTAAAATAAGTGAAATGTAGTTAAACTAAAAGAAACATCACAATAGCTATAATAATAAAAAAATAAATTAAAAGGGTCCCATAGTCCCGGTGGGTGGGAGTCGAGCAAGAGGCAGGGATGTGACTGTAACATGTGACTTTAATCTTTGACAAGGTCATTTTCGTGCAGTTATATCAAAACCGATTGTTTCAAATGGCCTTGTCAGAATGCCCCACCTTGCTCTGGAATTGCCGTCTTTGCTTCGATCAATTCTTCTTCCAAATTTTTGATCTGCTAACAGCTATTGCGCCACCTCCCGAGAAGCCACAGCCTGTTCTTTCATTTCGGGCCATTAAATCAGCTTTTTTACGTCCCTAGTTCAGCACCATTAACTTCTAGTGATTTTATTGAGAAAGGAGAGTGAGTTAATTGTCCTGCCCAAAAACCTGCTGGTTCTCTCTCCTCTTTATCCTCCTGCTCTGCTGGCCAAACCCTCACTCCCTGTCTGCTCCGAGGGCTCCGTCTCCTTAGCTGGTCCTTCAGGGCATTCTGCCCATATTTTTCCAATTCTGTTTCTCCACCTATTTCAAGCTTATACATGTTTTTAAAAATAAAATACTAAAATTTTAACATCTTTATTGTATAGCCATATGCATATTTATACCAAACTGTTATATAATTCTATCAGCAATAATAACATTTTTTAAATTCGTTATCTTAAAATAGAAGCCTAAATTAAAGGAGAAGCCTAGACTAAGGAAGACAAAGAAAAATGAGAGCATAAATCCAAAATATCAAGTACTTTTTCTTTTTATAAACCAGGAAAGGAGCTAATTTTGATCCATCCCATAAAACTCTACGAACAGCACAGTTGTTTGCAAGGTAGACTTCTCCAGTCTGGACATTTACAAAGACTTTTCCAACAAACTACTGCTAAGCAAGTTCTCAGCTACTGAGAGGGCTGCCTCGGGATTTTTCTTGGCTTTATTTGTTGTCTTTTTATCCCCCCCAATTACAAAAAGTACATCCAGTGTTCAGCTATTACCTGTAAATGCTACTAAGCTTGCTTCTGGTCTAATGGCATTATTTAACACAATTCTAAAGATGACATCTGCCTTGCTCTGACTAAAAGTGCAACAATAAAGTCAACTGCATATTATTTCAGAGCTAATACTCCTGAAAGCATAAAAATTGAAGAAAAAGTGTAGGAGAACAAGTAGAAATCCAACGCAGATGTTTCAAATAAAAGTATTTTAATGAGGGAGTTACAGAGAGTTAGGGAAAATGTTCAGGTAGCTAGCAAAGAATATTGAGACACTCAGACATGGAACCTTGAGAAATTGTCAACACAGGTAGGGCTGAAAGGGCAGGGAGATGTGAAGTGCTCTCGAAGCCCCATGAGAGCATCAGCACACAGGCAGAGACACCCAGCAGGAGCTGCGACCACTGAGGGACACCGACACAGCACAGGAGATAACAGGGGGAATATCACCCAGATCTCTCTGTCTCCTCTGGTCTTTGATTTCCAGCCAGTGTCTTCCACTGGCCATGTCAAAGAGAAAACTGCTAACCAGAGGTCCAGGGAAAGAAGCCCATAGGGGTCAGCTCCCCTCCACAGAAGGGAGAGAAGGCAACAGGGAATTTATCTGTGGAGGCAAATGTTGACTAAGCTGGTCTAGGTACCAGGAAGAAGGGACCCAGGAATCTCCAGAGACACCTCTGCACCAAATACCCAAGACCCAGAGGTAGCTGCCAATTTTTAGCTCTTCTATAAAAACAGTATATCTTCCAAGAGATATTTCCATCAATGAACAAAATGTTCATTTCCTTTTCCTATCTCCTCATGGTTTCTCCTCTGGTGAAAAGCTCTTCTTTCACAGTCAGAATCTAGTTCCCTAGATTACACATTAAAATTTTCCTGGGAAGAGATTCAGAAGTTGAAATAAACAAATTGGCATTCTTTTTATAGAGTCTGGGTTGAATACTGGAACGCTCGATCACAATGGGTGAAGTTAGGTTATTGGTCAAGAGGTCGTAGCCTCTCCTTTTTTTCTTGAGGCTCGTGCCTGTACATGGAGAAATTATCTCCGGCATCCTTACCCAACTTAGTCCCAGAATGCAGGCTACCTGGCCATTACTTTATAATTTGTCCTAATAACTAAGCTTCCATTATTGAGTGGTGCCAAAGTCATCACAGAATAGATTCAAATCTCTGTGGTGCCTACAGCCTTGATAGTAAGGGAAGCACTTGTGCAGTACGCCACGCTATTTGGTCTGTCGTACAATTTCAGCATCGTTGTGCCTGTGTCAGCCAGTCAGAGCAGGAGAAGAATTCCACTCTGATGACTCAGTTGAAGAGATTTTAACGAGACCATTCCAGAGGTGTGAGCAGGGTTAAGAGGCACCCAGAAATTTTCTGTAGTGGGAAACTATTACCACCCTTAGGGCAGAGGCAGGTGGTGGATAAGGTGACCAGATCCCTGTGAGAGCTGGAACTCTGAAGAAGGAACAGGCAGGAGCTGCAGTCAAGGACTGACACAACCATTTTGCCATATGAAACCTAGGAATGGAGGGAAGGTAAATGCCCCCACTTCTCTCGCCTTCTGCCGCTAGTCTCTGGCTGAACCCTCCCACTGGCCATACCTCCCTACCTGCCAGTGGCAAAGGTGCTCAGGTAGTGTGGCCCACAGGGGTCCACCTGCCTGGTACACAGCAAGCTAGAGAAGAGCAGGATGGGGGCAGAGAAGGCGTCAAACGGAAAACAGTCAGCACAGCATCCCTCTGTAATAACTCACTCAAACCACTAATAACAGGGAAAATATTGGGAGAAACCTAGATTTTAATCCTTTCCAAGAACAGTTAATTACTAAAGTGCCAACAGATCTTGCTACTTATATAACAAATGGCTGGTCAAACCTGAAAACAGCATTATAGTTTCCATTTCAGAGCCAACAGTGTGGTTCAGGCACAGAAATACTAAGGCTGCATCTGTTTTGTTGAATTCTCTGCGTTAAATACATATATATTGTATATCTTCCAATTTTGTCTTGTCAGTAAATTCATTCAAAAATTCTTTGGAAGTAACTCAGTTTTACTTCCTAAACCAACTACAGTATGATATATTATTTTCAAAGCGTGAGATTGTTAATTATGGACATTAATTTGAATGTAAAATGAGTACTATGATTTGGCATCAAAGCACAGTGACTAGGGATTTTCTGTCACCTTTTTTTTCCTGTTTATGCACAAAATTGTATGTCTCCTTTCCACTCTACCTTCATTGCATCTGTCACATCACAAACAATATGATCAATCACAGAATGTCCCTATGGCCAAATGCATTGTTTTCCTAAACTTGATATTTTTAACTGCTTTTTCGCTTTACAACATGAACAGCATAATTGGTTACGGGCCCCCCAAAATAAGCCATGTTAGTAAATTGTTGTAAGAAGAGACTTCATACAGCAAAGGAAATTTCCCCAAAGGAAGTTTCATTGAATTGTAGCCTTCGTAAGGACAGCACCCCCAGCTTAGTCTCCAGCTACGACATCACCATGCCTTTTGCTCTCTTGCTGTTCCAGCTACATCTAATAAGGTTAACACTTCCTTTGATATTATTTGAAGCAAGCTATTTACACAGTTGTAGCTATAATGACTCCAGAGACTTCAAGCTTCTTGATATTTTTGTTAGCATTGTAACATCTAGGACTAAAAGTAAAATATATTTTACATGTTAAATATTTACTTGTATTTTTTTATGATTGGTAATTTTATAATCTCCTGTGCTTTCAGAGAATTTTTTTTAGATTGGCACCTGCACTAACATCTGTTGCCAATCTTCTTTTTTTTTCTTCTTCTCAAAGCCCCCCAGCACATAGTTGTATATTCTAGTTGTGAGTGTCTCTGGTTGTGCTATGTGGGATGCCACCTCAGCATGACCTGATGAGCAGTGCCATGTCCATGCCCAGGATCTGAACCAGTGAAATCCTGGATTGCCGAAGTAGAGTGTACGAACTTAACCACTTGGGCACAGGGCCGGCCCCCAGAGAACTTTTTTTAAGTAGTAATTTAAACATATCTTTCCTTGAAACACAATGAGACTTTTCAAATGGCTTCTACTTCAGGACAAATCCACATTTTCCTTTCCACTTTTCCCACATCTCATTGAATGGTACTTCTCACATCCACATGTAAGTGTGCACACACAAACGCACACACATTTATTATAGCACTGGGAAAAAACAGATGGAATTAGATCATATTGATGATCTTACAGAAACTGAAATTTCTGTAAAATATAAACTAAAGCATGGGCATGGAGGCTAGAGACACACAAAGCCATCCTCCATTGAACTTTAGGCTTTTCACACCCCTACCCCCAAACGAGCAATGACCTACCCGAGATGGCAAAGACACCCCCGATGCAGTCCTCTGGGAGGGCACCTCTTCCTCCTTCCACCTTTGTGGGGGTCCACCGACTGTCAATGTACTCCCCTTCCATACATCCTAAACAGAACCAACGAAGCACTAGGTCCCGGAAAAGCCCCCTGCAGGCTCAGGGCTTGCGCTTCTTCTCAAGCTACACTAGTTTTTTCGTGAGTTCACAGCTTTAAACACCAGCTCTAAGCCTGTGACCCACAGACTAACATCTTCACTCTGGATGTCTCCTGTGAATTGCACAAGTGCATATCCAAATGCCTTGGCAACATCTGGATTCAGATGCCCAACAAGTGTTTCAAATGTGATATGTACAAACTGGCTCCTGGTCTCTCCCTAAAGCGTGCTGCACGCTGGCATTCCTCGTCTCAGTAATCGCTACTCCTCCTTCTTTTAGGCACTTAGCCCTGAAATCTGGGAGTCACCCTTGACCTGGCTTTCTCCAATACCCTACGAGCAATATATCACTACATCCCATTGTCTCCCAATACATCCAGAACCCACTGCCTCTCACAGTGACCCTACTACCCCTCGCCCACCTCCATTGCTGTGCCCTAGAATCACAGCAACAGCCTTCGAACTGGTCTCCCGCTTCCACTCACGCCCTCTTGCTCTTATTCTCAACATTGCAGCCAGTTTGATCCTCTTAATGCTAATCAAATCAGGTCATTGCTTTACTCAGACGTTTTGATGGCCCTCCACTTCATTCAGACTAAAAGACAAAGTCCACAAGACCTCAAATGATTCAGTCCTCCATCTTTCTTTGACCTTGTCCCCAGTTCTTCTGCCCTCAATCACGTGACTGCAGTCACAGCTGTCTCACTCTGTTCCAGGAACATTCCAGACACATTCTAACCTTAGTCTCGTCACACCTGTTGTTCCCCTGGAACGGAACGTTCTTCACCTGATACTTTCCTGGCTCGCTCCTTCACCTGCTTTGGGCAGGCCCCTGCTCAAATGTCATCCTCTCAGTAAGACCCACCATGATGCCCCTGTTCAACTCACAGTTGCAGCCTCCCTTCCCTGCCAGCACTTCACTCCTCCCTTCCTGCTCCATCTTTTCCACAGTACTTATCACCTGTAACATATTACAATATTTATTTATTATGTTTATTGCTTTGCCTCTCTCCCCCAACTAGGATATAATTTCTCCATGGCCAGGGATTGCTGTCTATTTTTTTTTCTTTTTTTTTGAGGAAGATTAGCCCTGAGCTAACATCTTCCTGCAATCCTCGACTTTTTGCTGAGGAAGATTGGCTCTGAGCTAATATTTGTGCCCATCTTCCTCTATTTTATATGTGGGAGGTTGCCACAGCATGGCTTGATGAGCAGTGTGTATGCCCACAGCTGGCATCTGAACCAGTGAACTCCGAATCGGAGTGGGCAAACTTAACTGCGAGGCCACCAGCAGGCTCCTGTTGTCTACCTTTTATTGCTGTTTCCCAAGTGCCTAGAACAGTGCTTAGCTCACAGTAGCTGACAATTTATTATATGCAACAAATACTTGTTAAATGAATGAAATACAACTCTCCAAAGTCAGACTCCCTCTTCAGAGGGAAATTCGACAGTATCCTGCAGAACTTCTCATGGCCCCTGCATTCGTATCTGGTCCTGATCAGCCTAAGCATTCATAGAGAAATAGGAATAAACAAGACACTTTTCATCATTTGTGGAAAATTAGCAGCATGAAAGTGGGTAACCAAACTAAGCAAGCAATGAAAACGCTTCTTAAAGAAACGTACAAACAAAAACAGCAATGCAGTGGTGCCAGCCCAGTGGTGTAACGGTTAGGTGCGTGCCCTCCACTTTGGCGGCCAGGGTTTGCCACTTCGAATCCCCAGCATGGACCTACACACTGCTCATCAAGCCTTGCTGTGACAGCATCCCACATATAAAATAGAGGAAGATGGGCACAGATGTTAGCTCAGGGCCAATCTCCCCTAAAAAAAATCCCAAAAAACAAAAAACCAGCAATGCAGTAATAGGAACTAACACTTTTTAAAAGAATTATGAATCTGAGTTTCAAGAACTATCAAATCTGTAAAAGAACAGCGTGCTATGCCAACGGAACCACTGGAGAACCAGGAAGTCCTCTTGGAATTTATAAACGTACTTGCTGAAATTTAAAAATCAATTAACAAATAATTGCATAACAGATGCTCCAGAAAACTGCATTGATGTTTGGGGTCTCCTCTTGAGCAATTCTCCCATAATTTAAAAAGAAACAAGATAAAAAGCATACAACAGAGCTTAAGAGACAAGAAGTATGGATCCAGAAGATACTATATTTACTTATTAGAAGTATCAGGAGAAAAGAATGGAGTAAATGCTGGAGAAGAAACAGTCTCAAAAACCAAAAAGAAAATTTCCTGAGCTGAAGATGAGCGGGAGTTCTGAGGCCAACAGTGCCAGCAAGGACCACGAGGAGAGGGCACGTTAAATTACACACAACCAAAAATCAAAGAAACAAGATAAAATTTTCTTCAGGTGAAGATGGACTTGAGTCATTAAGGAAAAAGTGCCCACCGGGTTGCAGGACAAGAAAATTAAAAGAATATACACATATAGATATCCTCATCAAAATGCCATAAAGAGAAGAATCCGATTTTCTAGAAACAAAAATGGGTACCTACATGAAAGAGGGATTCAAACCAACATGAGATTGCTCAATGACAATTGTAAATATGAAAAAATCAAATAATTTTGACAGAGGACTGGAGAATAAAATGACTATAAATGTATGGATTTAATATATGCTTCTATGCTATGACATAAAAGTAATTAGTAAAATAACTATCTAATATCGATGTGAAACATGTTTTCCAGTTGCCTTTTCTCACATAAATGTATTAAATAGAGTTAAAGAAATCTTCCAGGGAGAAATTATTGTTATTTCTCTTCTCTTGGATAAAAATTCTTAATCCTCTTAGACTTTCTATGGACTAAAGCACCATAATAAAAAGTATTAGGAAGCACAAAAAACAGCATCAAAAGCACATTGAAAATATAACTAGATCTGAAAATAGAAATAAGCATACTACATCATATTCATGTACTCAGATAAAATTAGACTGATTCACAATTGTTAACAAATCTTGCACACTAATTTGAAACAAGATCTATATATTGAACAAGCAAAAGCTGATTTATATTAACCATCACGGGGGACAATATGAAATAAGAATGAAGAATGAAGCCCATGTTGACATATAGTAACCATGGCAGCGACTGAGAGCATCCCCCTGCGTTTTTCATTCCTCTGACTATCCCACGGAATCATTTCCACCCTCCTCTTATTCGTGAATAACATCACAAAAGACATGGTTCATGGATGATTACGTTTCCTGAGATTTTTGCTTTTGGAGCTGACGTATGTCATCCTATTTTAAGCCCCCAAATCAGAAAATGTTCTCAGACATATTATTCATCAGTTAAACCCACCTATTTATGGCTTTAGTTAAATGTCTGCTATTAGATCACTAGGAGAACATATCATTTCAGAATATTTATTTTATATCACATACTTTGGCGTCCCCCTAGAAATAGTATAGGTGGAAAAATAATTTGTAACACTATGAATATCAGTATAAATCAAACAATAAAAAGCAATTGTATGATATAAATTTTAAATATTCACATCAAATGAGATGAAAGTTTAACTTATTCTATTTTCCTACGACAGCTATCATACAGAATAAAACACATTTTGTATATCACGTTCAATAATTTACTTAGCTTTGTGACACACACATATACATATACATATATATACCACCCTTCCTAGTGTATAATTTTTAATATAAATGAATTAATATTTTAAAATTGTCACAAAACAGGAATAATTGTATATACACCAGTGTCACAATTACTCCAGGCAGCCTGATATAAGGGTATTGGAGGAAAGAATTCACAGATTTACAGATGCAGTCCAAACATTTAGGTAAAAGATACACTACAAAACCAGAACTATATTGCTGGGGAAAAAATAAAGTATGGAATAGTTTTCCGTCTACACTTCTCCTGTGATGGTTTTGGATAGACAACCCAAACATCAGTCAGGGCTGCCTTTCTCTATAGATTGTCAAGTGTTTCCCATGCTACGACACTTCTTTGAACCAACGCTCAGGTAAGACCCTTGTGCTTTTCGAGTGCTTTGTCTGATCACTGAATACCCTCTGAGCACGGCCTTTGTTGTCTTTCCACCAGAAAGTAAGTCTAGCATGCACACCAGGGACAGTTGGCACCCCCATCAGGCCCCTTTCACTCTCTTTCAAGGCGGGGCAGAGGTCACCAGGTGTACATTTCCTATTGTACATTGTCTTAAAGCTTTCCTGGCTTGTAACAAATACTTTCATATCTTTTAGCTTCTCCAGTAGCACTAAATCTCTTGAGATTTCTTTGAAAGAGGTATTCTCAGATTAAAATCTTTCGGTGTCTTCACTGAAAGAAGTGAAAAGAATTAGATGGTGCATATCATATAGTTTGGCTGATAGCATCACCCGTACCCCTGAACTGATGGAAGCATTCTGTGCTCAGATCCAGCACACACTGTGTATTTTCCTCTAAGGTCAGCAGCTCAAAGCAGGAGAGCCCCTAATCTATGTTTCAGAGGCTGTTCCTTTCAGCTACAATAAATTATGATGGAAGGCATGCAAATTATATAATACCATCTTTTTTCCGTCACCCTCCTTGAAATAAACACTTAGAAATACACTTTATATTTTGAAAACAAAATTGTTTCTTCAAAGCGTATATTCCAAACGCTCCTCCAGAATATTTAGAGAATTGGCGATGCCACTACTGAAAGTTGTGACGTGACACTGGGGAATAGAATCGACTGTGGGAATTCTGGCTATTTCAACACATTTTGAAGTGGTGTATAAGGTGGCCCTCTCTTTGGATCCTGTACAGCTATGAAAGAAGTCGACAAAGAGAATTTGTGGCATGGAAAATGGGCTGCTTTAGCAGACGACCTAAAATCAACCCACTTATCTCTTTTTCCTATATTTTAAAGTTTTACCAGACATACACTTCTTTTCAATCAACAAATGATCATTAAGCAGCTACTCTGTGTCAGGCATTGCCCACCTTGAAGAGAGCAAAGACGGAAGTAGTCCCTTTCACAAGGAAATCACCAGTGGTCCAGGGACAGGGCCACTCCATTAGGGTGATCTTATGAGGAGGTGCTGGACATGACCATCACCATGGGTCACTCCAATTTTCACAGTGAAGCCCATCTAAATATATCTGGCTCAGCAGCTGGGAAATTTGGTATCAAGAGATTTCACTAAAAAGATTGAAATATAAATTTTGCTTCTCTCTCTCCAAAAACTGCCTGTCAGACGATTTCTATTAAAGTTCTAGCAAATCCCAGAAACCAGAGATAAACAACTTTCCCATGAGATCTGTAAATTATGAGAAACACTAAACTGAAGGAAGCTGCCAAGTTTTCAAAAGCCACATATTTTTCTAAACTTTATCTGAAATTCTGGTCATACCATAAGACTAGTTAGAAAATAAAAAATGACCTATCCATGAATCTTGGATATTATAACTGTCTAATATTCCCAATGGGATTTCTAGATGAGACTAAGTTTTGTTTTTAAGATGTGTATGTGAAGTTAACCACTTCTTTTTAGCTATAAGCTGCTTTAAAGATAAACCTTGGACCTGAGGACGAAAGGTTGGGTCCTCTCTCGTAGATCCCCACACGTATGGACCTCACCCTCAGAGCCTTCCCCGCACCGTCCTGCGCCAGCCACCTCCCCTTGTCCCCCACACAGGCTGACGTCTTCATGAAGGCAAGGTCCATGTTTGCCCTGGTCATCACGGTAGAGCCCTGTGGCTAACAAACATAAAGTACTCAGAAATATTACTTGAATAAATAAATAAATAATAAATTGATGTGCACTTTAAATTTTAAAAATTTATTTATAGGTATCTATGAGTTAGTATCTTCTGCTGATAAAGTTGGTTTTGTTTAATATACCTTTAGGAGTTTATTTCCCTTTTCATATCTATACAGCATTAAAGTGAAGGTAACAAACGTTCAGCGCGCAGCTCTGGAGCCAAACCTTCTGGGTCAGACTCTCGCTCCATCGGTGACTCCAGTTACTTCTCGGTTACCTCCAGGTACTTCTTATTAGAGTATTTGTGAACAGAAAATAAGAAAATTACTGTAAAGTATTTCACTCCATACCATCTGTCTGCTATTTTTGCTTGCCAATGCCAGCAAATAAAGCTTCAGGCAGGCTCCCGCACACAGGGGGCCCGACCTGCAGCCCACACTGCAAGCTGCTGTCTGCAGGGTTTTCACTTTCAGAGGCTTTGCCTGAAAGTGAGAACTGCCCATGAGTCTACGCCCAAAATTAGACATATTTTCCTTTCTCTTGTCTACTCAGATGAAGTTGCTATTTTATAAGTAGCAAAAGACTTTAATAGAACAAATATTTCTCTTGCTAGAGCCACATAAAATTTCTGCATATCTACAGAAACCCAAAAGGAACAGGATGATAACGAGCAACTTTGCTTGCACCACAAATGCCCTGCTGTATATAACATTCTCTACTTCACAGCTGGCACTCATGCAATGTTGGCGGGTGCAGCCTTTACATAGGGTAATTTAACAATTGCTCTTCTGGAAAATGCACACACAAACATGTTAAACATTGAGTTTCTTAATATAAGAAAAAAATTTAAATCTAAGCGTCTGTCATTTGGTTAAGATTTTAACAAAACCATGCTTTATTCAAGGTTTCAGAATTTTTAATTGATTTATCATGATCTTATATATATTTTTAACATTTATAATGGGAAGTCTTTATCCTGCTATCAGAAATGCATTTAAAAACTATCTAAACAATAAATCAGCATATGAAAAGTAAAGAGAGAAGACAAGCAAAATAACAATGTTTCTGGAAGGATGTTCACCAAAATGTCAACTTACAGATGTTGTGTATGTTTTAATTATATAAACAGTATAGTGTTTAAATTATTAACAAAGTGTATTGGCTTTTCTGACACACAGTCAAGTTTAGAAGCCATTGATTCACAGGACAAGACTCTCACATATCCATCTCTGTAGGACTTATTGCAGTGCAATGATAATTATTTGTTATATAATATAAGTATATATTATAAGTATATAAGTATATATATATATAAGTTATATAATATAAATATGTTATAAAATATAACTATATATGAATAAATGAATGAACTATTGAACTGCATGATAAAAATCTCACACATTCTATCTGGGATAAAAAGCAATGAGTGGGCAGCCTTGGTAAATAAGAAATCTTGACAAGAACATTATGAGCCAAGATCCCTTTGCACTGAAGAGAAACCACCAAACTAAGCTAGATCTTGAATAAAGTTTAGAAATCGACAGAGCTCTGTTTTGCATCCTGCCTTTTCCGCCTCGCAGTTTCACATTCAAACACTCAGGACTCTCCTATTCTCTCCCACTTTTAAGGAAACCTGCTTTCAGGAATTTATTAGATACCTGTCATGTTGACACAAATTCAGTTCATTGTTCCCCTTGCAGGTGTCTTGGGGAAGTTTAGCTTAGATAATCTCCTTTCACTTTATAGACAGCTTCTGTGGTCATCAGACTCCAAAGGTATGTCTATGGGCCCAACATGTAAAGCTGCTTGATGTAACTTGCTTAGAAAATAGCAGTTTATGTACCAACGCTGTGTTTGAAATGGATGCGCGTTGTTGACTTTTAGTTACGTATTTTGAAAGGATTGGTGGGTTATGTTCAAATGAGCAGCCTCAACCTCAGTGGCTAAACCCCACTGATGTGAAAAACAGTTCAGTTACTACCTATGTGGTCCCTGCAGATGCTACTGGATGGTTTGACCTCTGACGTCTGGCTACTCTTACCAGAGGAGAGCAGGTCAGGAGCATGTCCAGCTGGCTCCACGGGAGAGAAGGCCTAAGGGCTGTGTCTCAAGGCCAGTCTAAGGCTTCAGGACTCACACGAGGTCCCAGCTTGGTGCTCCTGCTGAGTTCACTGGTGGAGGAACTGCTCCTCCTTCTGCTGACCATGGCCTACTTTTCTCCTGTCTCTTTCCTCCAACCGCATACACAAAATCTGATAGAGAATCCGGCTCTTTGGATTTGCCTCTTTGGCAAGAATGATACAAATTGCTTGTGTTTTAGCTGTTCTCTGTAAGACTGTATCTTTCTGTAAAGGCTCATGCATTTAAAGAAAAAATAAACTGCTTTTCCCCTGCTTCTTGAATTAATGTGTCACGAAAATTATGGAACGAAATGTTTTGATCCTATTAAAGGAATTCCTGACACCCATAGGTAAGGGAGCTATTTTGAGGATTCTGTAAAGCATTTCCAAAACTCATGAAGGCAGCCGTCAGGCAACAAGTTACCCCTCCAATGAGTAAAGCTGACTCCAACGCCAAGCCAGAGGTTGTTCCTTCCTTGAATGGTGGACAGAACACTCTCCCTCTTACCAAGACATAGAAGCACGCCTTCTGTATGGAGGCCCTCGTGTTAGGAGCTCTAGAAGGAAGAAGGGCTTCTCATTACACCAAAGTTTTCTCTCTTAAAATGTAAATTAATTTAGATTCATAGTGACTATAAGAGCTAACATTTATTGAGGTAAAAATGCTCTTATATCCTCATCTTTCTGTGACTTGTATGTCCACCGGAAAAAAGTTGAATTTCCAAATTTTAGGTAAATTATTTTGTAAGTTTCCCTGAAAAATTTATTTTAGGACCATCATAAAAGTATCTAAGGATCAGTTTCCAATCAGCCATCCAGTAAGCATCGATTTGATATCTAGTATGTTCCAGGAACTGTGTTAATAGTAATACAGTGCTGCAAATGACAGAAGGTGCAGCTGTGGAATCTGTTTAGTGAGAGAGACACACCTGAAACCCCACCCTGCCACCAAAATCACCCCTGTCAAGGGGGTCGGTGGTTAACTCCCGGTCAACCCGAACTCCCCGAAGCATTTAACCGAGATGATTAT
Source organism: Equus quagga (assembly GCF_021613505.1). Taxonomy (NCBI): domain Eukaryota; kingdom Metazoa; phylum Chordata; class Mammalia; order Perissodactyla; family Equidae; genus Equus; species Equus quagga. The sequence goes on from NC_060278.1 coordinate 1,031,035, forward strand.
CCCTTCGTCCTTGGTCGACAGGATCCCGTCCTCCAGGCTGGTCTTCCTAGTGTCCTCACTTCCCTAACACTGTTGGGTGAAGTGCCCAGAGCTCCATCCTTGGCCTCTCCTCTAATCTTTACTCACTCTCGTGCTAATCTGTTCTGGGTACAAGGTTTTAAACGTCTTCTACTGGTGATGATGCTAAATTTATGTCTTCTGCTCAGACACCCTCTTTGAACTCTAGACCTGTATACGCAACTTCGATGTCTCCACTTTGGATCTTTAATAGGTATCACAGTCTTAACACAGCCAACACTAAACTCCCATTCTTCCCCCAAAGTATTCTCTGCCCTCAGCCTTCCCCATCTCTGTTCATGGCAATTCCATGCTTCCAGCTGCTCAAGGAGCCTTTTGGGACTTCCATAGGTCTTACACACCACACATCCAACCTATCAGGAGTCATTGGCTCTGCTTCCAAAATATACCCAGACTCTGACCACTTCTCACAACCTCCACTTCTCACCACCACACTTCATAGGTCAACATCATCTCTTGCTTAAATTATTGCAGGTGTCCCAACTGACCTCTCACATTCTGCTCTGCATCCCCTAAAGTCGATTCATAACACATTACACAGAGGCTTCCTTTTAATTTTTGGCTCAGATCATTGTCACTCTCCTATGAAACCTTCCAAGGGCTTACTCAGAGTAAGAGTCAACGTCCTCACAACAGCCCGTGACACTGTGCAGTCCCCTCATTACCGCTCACATTTCATCTCTCAGTGCTCTCTTTTGCGAACTATACTCTAGGCACAGTGGTTTCCTTAAGTATGTCCTTAAAATCCATCACCAGTGACCAGGATGCTGTGCCGGGGCCTTTGGACTTGCTGTTCTCACTTCCTGGAAGCCTCTTCCCCAAATATCTGCTAGTCTCCCTCCCTCAGCTCCTTCACTTTTTACTCAAATGTCACCCTCTCGCCAGAGCCTTTCCTGGGTGTTCTATGTGGAATTACAGCCCCTCGGCCACTTAAATTCCTCTCTCCCCTTTCCTTAATTTTCTCTATAGCACTCATCAGCATGTGGCCTCCTTGGTATTTTCTCATTCATCGAATTTGTTGTCTGTTTGTGTTCATTGAAGCATAAGCTCCATTAGGGCAGGAATGTTGTTTCATTACTGCTGTGACTTCTGTACCTAAAACTGTGTCTGACACACAGTAGGTGCTTGATAAATACGTGTTAAATAAACAATCATACAAATATTTCATAACTGCAATGGTTATTGGTGTTGAGTTTTACGATGGGAGAGGTTAAATCAGTCAGGAGGGGTGGAGAAGACTCCACTGAGAAAGTGGCCGCTGAGGCTGGACGACTGGCACGGATTAGCCAGGCGGAGAGGAGTGCGGAGAACATTCGCAGAGGGTCAGCATGGTGGTGGCCGCAAGGTCAGAATTATGTGGTCCAGGACCTGAAGGAAGGCAGATGTGGCTGGAGAAATGAGCAAAGCAGAGGGCGGTCTGCATCTGGATGGGCGTGTTGGCCAGTCATGAAGGGCACATGGGCAATGTGGGCATTCTGGATTTATCCTAAGAGGACTGAGAGGCTAGTTAATCATTTTGAGTAGAAGAGAATTATTTTAAGTGATTAGATTAGCATTTTAGAAAATTCGCTTTGACTCCAATTTGGAGAATGATTGGAGGAGGGCAAGACCAAGTTGGAGGTCCCTACTCTCATGGAGCATATATTGTCATGAAGAGACAGAAAGGAATAAATAATCAAATATTGTATTTCATCGATCCAAAACGCTTGCTTTTTTCACGTTTTAAAATTTCTGAAATTGTGATATGGGTTACAACCAATAGTGTCTTAGATTTGATAAAATGTGGTAAACAAGAAAACATCAGGTAGTGATAAGTGCTATGATATGAGGAAAACACAGCAGTATAACAGAGGGTGAACATAAGACTGCTGGGGGCTGAGGGTCAGGCAAGGCCCTTCAGAGTGCTCAGGTTCAGCCTGAGCCCCAAAGGACCACAAGGACCCTCCATCAGATACGGGAAGAGAACGTACCAAGCAGACGGGACAGTCAGTACTAGGTCCCAGGGATATGAATGAGCTTGGTATATATCAGTTATCCATTGCTAAGTGACAAGCCACCTCAAAATTTAGTAACTTGACAGGACATCAGGCATTTGTCACAATGGGTCAGCAATGTGGATGGGGCTCAGCTGTAGCAGCTCATTCCAATGGCTGAGCTCATGCATGTGTCTGGGCTCACGCTATGTGTGGAAGTTGACTGGAGGTTGGCAAATAACGAAAGGAACTGAGCCATGTGTCACTCATCAAACAGCAGGGCAGTTTAGGCTTCTTCCACAAGCAGGCAGAGAAAGAAAAATCTCCAATGCGCAGTGTTTATCAAGCCTCCTCTTATATCACATTGCTCTCATCTCAGAGGTCAAATAAGTCACATGACCAAGTCAGAGTCAAAGTGGGAGGGCCACAGAAGGGCATGAACACAGGGAGAAGTGACTCCCTGGGGCCCTTACTGTAACAATATCCACAGTGAGTTTGAGGAAAGAAAGGAGGCTAATGTGGCTAAAGCATAACCAATCAAAGGAGGGTGGTAAGAGATAAGAAGTTCAAAGAGGCCGGTAAGTAGAGTTCAGATCAGATAGGCCAGGAAAGGCCCGATTGTTTCTAAGTGCGTGGAGAGACATCACAACGTTTTAAGCAGAGAAATAATTTGATTTGGTTTACATAGTTCCATCTGGCTACTTAAATTCATAATTACAAACACGTATTGTTTAATAGGACAAGAATGTAAGCAGGAGGCCAGTGATGCTGGGAAGGGACCATTGTGGTGTGCCCAAGGTGTGGCAGTGAGATGAGGGGAAGTGGATGGACAGAAGATTCTTAGGAGATAGCACTGAGGCGCTGGGTAGATCTGGGGGTGAAGACCATCAAGAGCCTCGGTCTCTGCCCAGCAATGCATCCTGGTTGCAGCAGCTCACATGGCGCCGAGGACTTAGGAAGGGCCTTGTTCATAGTCAGCACTCAGCACATTTGCTAAATGAATTAATACATTAACAAATTAATCACCCCTTTGATTTTTAGCATCAATTGTAACTGACTGGGCATAGGCAGGGACTGCTCACTAATTCAGGTTTTTCATCCCACTCTGGGGTAAGTTTTACTGCTATCTTTACTGTCTATTGCTGTATAGCAAATTATCCCAAAATGTAGTGGCCTAACACAATAAGCATCTATCCTCTCACAGGTAGGAGTTGGGATCAGCTTATTATTTCACAGTTAAGAATCGGGACGGTTCTGACCCAGGTTCCTGCCAAGGCTGCAGACAGGATGTCAGTCAGAACGAAAGTCATCTAAGAGGATGCACTTCTCAGGCAGCTTACTCACACAGCCGGCAAGCTGGAGCTGAACGCTGGCAAGAGTTCTCAGTTTCTCTCCAAGGCTGGCTCTTCCACGTGGACCTCCCCACACACTGCTTGAGTGTCCTCACAACATGGTGGCTGACAGCAGACGTTAAATCGTCTTTAAGACCTACTCTTGGAAGTGACACATCATCACTTCATCACATTCTATTCATTAGAAGTGAGTCACCAAGTCCTGCCCACATCCAGGGGAGGAGAGTCAAACTCCGCCTTCTGAAGGGGGATGTGTCAAAGATTCGGTGGGCAAATTTTAAAGCCATTAGAATGACAAATGATAATCACCAACTTTTGAGTGCCCAGTAGGAGTCTAGAACTGTGCCAGGTATTTTATATACGTTCTCTCGTCTTCTTTCTCAACCTGCAGCTGACGGACGAGGAGAACAAGGCTCGGAAGATTTGCTGACTCGTCTAGGGCATCAAGGCTGGAAGGGGGCAGAGCCAGGACTCCAAACCCAGTCAGTCCGATTCCAACATGGTCTCTATTTTGCCCCACCACCATCCGGCCTTTACTCTTTCCCTAAAGCACACCAGAACCTTAAGAAAAAGCTTGGCACTTCAGAAAACTGATACATATAAGGCATCATCTGTTTGTTTGCAACAATCTGTTACCCAGAAGCACTGATCACTTTATTGCAAACATAAATTATATTAATTTGAACCTCACGATGTAGAATTGTGTTAATCCTTAAGGCTTGCAATTTCAATTTATTAAACAAGTTGACGGTATAAATAAGATTGCATTTAAAATGTGATAGTTTTCACAGACATTGATTATGCAAAATTCAAAATCACAGTCGTCTCACTGCAGCAGGCCTAGCAAAACTGATATGGTCTAAAACTTCTTGGATGAGAATTTATATCTCTTCCTGTACTGGAAACATTAACGCTAAAATTTCTCCTAAGACACTCATTTTCACTGGTTCACTGTTTCAAGCTGACTTTCTTCCTCATCCCCAAAGATATATGGAATCTTAGATTATACGTTTTTCTGATTTTTATATAAATGTGTATGATTGAGGATATCTCAATGCCAAACTACTAACAATAGGATGCTGATAAAGCAATGTCTTTGGGAGAGCAGCTCTGACACTCGTAGACACGTTAACCAATGTGAGCTGCAGCTGCCCGCAGCTGCTGAGTTTGGAGACATGCTCAGCTCACATCGTGCCTGCCACAAAAAATAAGGCTATCTGGAGGAACTCTGAACGTCAGTCCTGAACAATGCTAGCTGGCATAAAGGAAAATGCGACGGAATGGAGCCTCCACAGCTCTGAGAGAGTGAGTTCGGAAGGTGTGTCCTCGTGTCCCCCCTGTGGTAGACACTGCCTCCCGAATCGGCTCACACCTGTGTCAGAGAGAGGGCCAGGCTGGCCTGAGAGAGGCCAGGGTCATGGCCACCTGCCTTCCAGGATCGCTTTCAGGCTTTCCCACTGGGAGCGTCCTATCTTCCCATGACGCATTTTCTTTACTTTCCCCGCCAAGTCCCCACTCTCTCCCCACTGTGAATTTGTACCTAATTGTTATACATCTCGTCTCTCACATTTTCTCTCTGGCTCTCAGACTCCCATACCTCCCTTCCTCACACACGCTCTATCAAGGAAAGATCTGCGTCTGTCGGTCTGTGTTAGATGTGGTATCTACTGATTCTGAAAAGTAAGTTTACTCTGGAAAAGCGTGAATAATACCAGGCAACATCTATAGGAAAAGCTTACCGTGTGCCAGATACTCTTCCAAATGCTGGTCACACACTATCTTCATCCTCATCACCAGCTGTGAGGAAGGTAGCACGATTGCCCACATCCTATAAACACCTACCCAAGGCCCAGAGCCAGCTCTGCCCCAGCAGCCCCTCCAACAGCACTGCCCACCAGACGGAGATGCGGTCTGAGGGCTAAAGAAGGCTTCCCATGATCTCCAGTGTGCAGATGGCTGTCGCTCTTTCAGCTTCACTTTTCAGGAGGTTTATAATCCTGTTACCGCGTGGCTCACCATTCCGTGGATTTGAATAGAACACGGAGCAAATCAAACCCCTCAAAACACAACTACAGGCTAGCCAGTAAAACGCATATATACATGATGTATGCCTATATCAACATCGTCCTCCATGTTATAACATCTAATATCTGTATGTTACCTCAGAGCTAAAGAAGCAGTCTGACCGGAACAGATTCCTGTGGACCACGGTGCAGAGGATGTCCACTTTCACAGCTTGGGAGGCAGATGGCCACAGGTCTACCACTTACACGTCGCTTTTCCTCTCTGCCTCAGCTTTCACATCTGTGAAGTGGGCACAATAACGATGCCTACTTTGCAGGCTTGAGGATTGAAGGAGTTACCACAACTTAAGCTATTAGAACAGTGCCTGGCACATAAAAACTCCTTAAAGTGTGAGATACTCCTAAACTTGAGTGGGTACTAGTCTCAACTCCATTTTATAGATAAGACCGAGGAAAAGAGAGGTCGGATGACTTACCCCAAATTACACAGCAAGTAACCACAACAAGTTTTGACTTCAAAATAAATTTCGTTTTCTCAAGATGCAGTTTTTTAGAGAGATTGGAAGAACACAACTCCATTTCACAATCTGCGTGTGTCGGCCTCGCAGTATCCCCATCCTCTCCACCCACGACCCCCAAAAACACTAGGCTGTGGTGTCACAGGTACGACGCTATTTCACGTGCAGAACAAACCCTTTTGAGGACAGTGAACTTTCTGATTAACCACATATACTTTTGGGAATTGCCAAATTATGCTAAAATGTAATATTTCCCAAGAATATGAGCACCCCTAGATTTAGATATAATATTCTAAATTATTAAACACTCCACAGGGAATTCTTTCCTTCTCCAATGCCATTTTTAGAAATGCTGCTGAGCCACAGACTGTCATCAGAGGCACCATAGGACAAGAAGAGGGAGACAGCTCAGCCTAGGGGATTTTGACCTTTTCTTGTTGCCTGTGGCTGGATAGTCACACTATCCTGGAGTCAACAAAGGGGCAGCCCACGGAGGAGGAGGTCATGCTCTTCTAGGGCTAGAAGGACACACACAATCAGCTGCTAAACCCCAAAGGAGGGGACACCCCCTCTTCCCAGATGTCCTTCAGGCCACCCGTGTGAGATATTGTCTCGAGGCTCTTGTTTTCACCTGTGCTCAAACACAAGGAGTTTTGCAGACGCAAAGGGATAGGAAATCATCTCTCCTAAGTATGGCCCTATATGCATCGTGGACTTCTGAAAGCTGCCATGTTCAACAGGTACAGAAAGTGAAATAGCTGAAATTCTCCACCGGAAGCTTACAACGTGCTGGGAGCAATGTGACCAAATTCAATTTCTGCAGGCATGGGATCAAAAAGAAGCTAAGTTAATGTGTAAATAGGAAAGTATTTTGTAGAGGGTGGACCTTGAAATTTGACCTTAATATTGAGGAAAGAGTGGGAAGCAGAAGACCGGCTGTTCTCGCACAGTCAGAATGGTTGCTGGGACAGGGTGGGACCCAAGAGGCTGGAGGGCTTGGGAGCTGACGGGCTATTTAGTGATGTGGGTGTCAACGTTGAGGAAGTGAACATCAAAAAGTTCAGAGGTTATGGGAAAACAAATGAATGATTATTCAATGGGAAGACAATTTTCACTCGGATGCCCTTGACACAAAAAGGTCCTCAAAACGCTAAGTTGAGACTCTCCAAAGATTCCTCTTTGGGCTTCATTCAGAAAAGCTTCATGATATGAGTGTTACACATGGCATGCTGACATACTCCATCTGAAAGGATGATAAGTTTTATAGAAATATTTCCTAACCCCACACTCCCTCTTGGCTAATAGAGAAAACATCTTTATTAATCAAGTAACTTAAAGAGAGAGCAATAAAACCTGCAGTGACCAGGCTTTAGTGATATGTATCAATTCAAAGAGAAGAAATGTAACATCTTCCTATTCCTTTGATCTATTTCTAAAAAGACTTCATCTGATTTTAAGCCTTTCAACATATTTGGGGCATATTTTAGATAGCTTATCTTAGAGACGGGGTCAGAAGATTACTTCTCAAAATCAATTGAGATAAGCATGGTATTGTCCAGACCATAATAAAAGAAAGCACAATGTCATAATGTAAATAATATTGTACAAAATAGAAAGAAAGTTGAATCTTACCAAAAGAGAGATATTTCACAAATGATCATGTTCACCATGACGTGGTTCAAAATCTTTATATTAATACATTTTTCAGCTTAATATAGCTTCTTTGCTTATTTTATAATAAAAAAATTTTATATTTTCCAAAAATTAAAGTAGAATGTGATTCACATGTGAGAGTATTTCATATATGCATGGATACTGATTTAAGGAAAATATACCTATTAAGGAATACAAAAGTTGGAAAAGCAATATAAATGCACTAGAGCCAATATTCTAATTACGTACCCATTAAAAGAGTAAATTTGTACATAATGTTTCTTGAATTCAAAGAATCTTACATAATTGCCTTCTTAGTGCCACTTTGGGCACATTACCTTAAAAACCAAACCTTAAATACACACACACGTGCATTCACACTTAAGTCCCAAAGGAAAATGGATGACTGATTGCACTATCCAGTTAATATGAGCTTCTCCTCCCAAAGGCTGCTTCTCTCCTCACCTCATCATTGACTCCACTTTTAGGATATTTTAGGCAAAAAAGAAAAGTTTTTGGCTAGCTTCTCAGAGGTAATAGGCTCATTTCTCCTCCCTCACATTGACACAGCCCCAGGTTGCCTCGAAAAGGCAAGTGACAGGCTCAGTGTCACCTCTCCCTGCCCCGATGATAATGATCTTCCGTCCCAGCTTAGCCGCTTCCTCCTGAAACTGGCAGTGTTTTGCCTCAGGCTGTCTCTCGTCTTAAGAAAAATTGGACACAGCATAAAGATTTGATTATTTTGACTTCCACAGTTCATTAAGACAGCACCACAGCAGCGAGTCCAGGAAGACCCAGGAGTACCCCAATTCTGCACAGCATTTAGCTTCCATTTCTGATTATCTGCATCTGCCTGGAAAGTGGACCACATTACCTAATCGTGGACATCACACGCAGCATCGACTAGTTTGGTAGATCAGAGGTGGTCCCGTTTCTCCTCAAATCTAGTAATTATTTCCTCTTCCCACACCCCATGGTTCCTTCTCGTGCCATCTCAGACTAATAGTCCAAAAAGGAGAAAGAAAAAGAAAGGCAGCACGCTGCGTGCACAGGGCTAACAGGTGCGTAAGCAACTTCCCACCTCGTCTGTCTGTGAGCAACACCATGTCTCCTTACCCATGATGGACTGGCAGTGACAGTGGATCGGGGACCCCAGAGCTTTACCTGCTACCCAGAGTCTGTCTCCACAGTTCTCTCCTACTAGGATCTTTTGACACTTCTTCCAGAAAACACTTTTTGAAAAGAGAGAGAGGGGGCCTAAGATACCATTTGAGTTCAAATCTTCAGCTGAAGTGACTTCACTGACAGTTCTTCCAAACCATTAGCTTGCCTTTGTTTATTGCTTCGCACTGGTGTTTTCACTCCAATCTTTCAAAACACCTGGCATCTCAGCTCTCTAGTTGCCTCCCTCTGGAATTGAGCTGACCACATGGGAATTAATGCTCTGGTGAGGCATCGCTCTCCTGTGGCAGAACCACGTCTCCAGTTGCTCTGGTCGAATGAAAGAATTCTGACTTATCCTAGCTCCAGCACTTGGAGAAGACAGCTACTAACTCTGCCAAAAAGACCCAGCCCCCTGAGCAGTCATTTTCTGTTAGCCAATAAGTTTAAATGATCACTCAATATCTTGGGAAGGAAAAGGGAATAATGCTGCTCACTCTGTGATACAAGACACTGTCTGTATAGAAATAATACACCCTGATTTTTTTCCCTACAATTCCACACTTAAAGAAAATCCCAGCCCAGAATGCAGATGGCCTAGATGGCCTTCTCTCCAACTCCTGCCAAGGGAGGCATAGGCTCCTGAGCCCATCCAGCAGGCTGAGAGGAAGTCAGGGGTGCATCACTCCCAAACTCTTAAGGCTGAGCAAGCTCTCTTCATTAAGACAAATCTTGGTGCTTCGACCAGGTCATTGTTTAATGAGAAAAGAGATAAATGCTTGAAATCTCACCATGGATTCAGAGTCAAAAGCCAAGACGGCAAGACAAAATATCTTCTTACAGACAATAAGCTTTAAAAATATCGAAGAACTCCTGTGTAGAGCAGAGACCTACCAGATGAGTCAGTGGATAGAGACAAGAACTTCAGAATTAGTCACGCAGGGTGGCACGTGAAACTGCATTGGAGCATGGGCTGTGCAGCTGGTGTCCATTATAGTTCAAGGGCTCTTTCAATAAAGGGAAAGAAACTGAACGTCTTTCTAGTATGTGTCTCCCACCCTACCTCTGATTGTGCCTTTCCTTATTTAAAAAAAAAGGCAGAAGTATTTATTCAATAGCATTTTAATAAAATAACAGAAGTCAGAATTTATATATTAGATTTGGTCACAATAATATGACCTAGGAAATGATTCTCAGTCAACGATTGAGGAATTACAAAAGGAGGCTTATTAATGTCCACTTTCAGAGAAAGTGACAGACCTGCCTTCCGCCTGGAATGCGAAAAGTACGTGACTCTTCTCCTCTCTTGGGAGAGATTCTTGAAATCTCTACTGACCGTTGACTTCCGAGGAAAAGGTCATCTTGGTCCCCTAAGTTTGCTCAGCCTTCCTCCTTGGTGTCTCAGCTAGCACTCCTGCCTATCGGCCGAACCTGAGTCCTCATCATTTATTTTTACGTTTACACACACCCCTAAATAGTGGTGACCTCAAGCTAGACGGACTCTGTCCATTTTGTTCGTATTTGTCTTTGTCCTCCAGATGTGGCTTCACACACCATGCACTCGCTAACAAACCAGAAAAACAGTCTGGACTGTAAGTATGATGTATTCATATCATCACCTGGAAAGTCCTCTCGCAGCTCCCCTTATCTATTCCACATGTCCACTCACCCTACCAACGTAAGCACGAGAGAGCTCAGAGCAGACACGGAATAAACCAGAACCAAAATTCGCTGCTCTCTGCGAAACAGCTCACACCCTAACTGCCTTATTAACCATGACTTTTGTTTGGGTTTCCTGCTACCCTTTATTGATAACGACAAACTTTACTGATAATGACAAGTTAAATCAACCAGGCTACAGTATTTTGAATTTTAAAAATTCACAGGATAGAATAAAAAACTTGTAAAGGAAATCAAAAACAAGGGACAATAAACAACCATAATCTCTTACTGTCACTAACATGGGTGGAATTTGTCAAAAAGCATTAAGTAAGCATATCTCCATCCTAATTAACCAGTGGGTGTGCAGCTTTCATCATGAGACATAATATATTGAGGGATGCAGCAGAGACTCACTACGACTAACAGGGAATGTCATATTAAATAGAGCGATATTTATACATATTATATATTACATTTATATATACCGTATAACCAAAATGTCACGTTATGTAGGCCATTTTTAATGATCTAAAGAAGGAAGGAAGGGAAAAAGGAAAGAAGGAACCAATGAACAAATGAAGGAAGATTGGTCTACAGCATTGCTTGGTACCTCATCACTGGTCTCCCGGTCCCCACTTCATTCTTCTTTCCAGTCCATCCTCCACATGCTGCCAGGGTAACCACAAAAATAAGCCTGATGATTCCACAGCCCCCAATCCAAGCCTGTAATCTTTCTGTTGTGTGCAGTGGTGGCTTTCAATTCTTTTTGACAGTGGCTCACAGAAAGAAATACATTTTATGTATTAATCCAGTACACATATATATGTGCACACACACACTCACACAAGTAAAAAGTAAATTTCATGGAGAACAGATTGGTGGTTGCCAGGAGCTGGAGAGTGATAAGGGGTGGGTGTGGCTATAAGAGGGTAGTCTATGGGAACCCTGTGGGGATCGTAGAATTCCGGATCTTGACTGTGGAGGTGATTACTGAGGCCAAACATGCAATAGAATCACATGGATCTCTACACGCACACTCAGACAAATATGTGCAAAACTGCTGAAATCTGAATAAGGTCTACAGGTTGTCAATTTTCTGGTTTTACTCTTGTACTGCAGTTGGGTGGGATGTTACTATCAGAGGAAGCTGGAAGAGGGGTACAGGGACTTCCCCATACATTTCACAAACAACACTTAACCTCAGTAGAGGTGCTGTACTCTATGTTCTGTTCTCTTCCTTTGTGTGTATGTTTTTCTTAATGCAGGCTGTAATCCATCGAATTATTCCGTGACCCATGACCAGATTGTGAGACCCAAAATTGAACACTGACCTAGAGAAGAAAATTCTAATTATTTAGCATGATCAGGGCTCAGCCTTTCTATTTTCATCACCCACCACTGTCTTTCCATCAATCTTATATTCTAGTCACAAGACGTCCTTCACCAGCCCTCCAACCTTTGTCCTTTGTGTCTTGGTGCAGGGTCTTGGTCTCCTTGGAACATTCTTCTCCTTCTTCCAGGCAAACAGTCATTCTTCAAAAGAAGCTCAGTACCTGTTTTCTGACACCTTATCCAACCTGATACATACTCTCCTCGGAGCTCCCTGAGCATCATGTCCACCCCTCTGCAAATTTCATCTTACAACAATGTTGGACCTTGCCATTCAATGTTGAAGAATTCATGCTGGACACTACGGTTTGCTCAAAGTTGGGTCCCAAGTTCTTGGGCAACCTTGGGATGTACTAGTCTCTCAATAAAAGCTGAACTAACAAAGGAATGAATGATGGAGGTGAGAAATGCGTTTTGCTTCTGACTCAAAACTAGTAGGACAAACTCTACGAGTGTCTTTGTGTATTTTAATAATATTTGGGTTTATTCTGGTAATAAAAATATGTAGAGAATTTAGAAATATAGACAAGTTAAAAACTAGAAAAGAAAACCATCATTAACCCCACTCCCATTAGAGATGATCACTACTAATATTTTGATCTTTCCTTAAAGTGTTTTTAAGCACAAAATATACATAAACAGGCACATTTTATAAAGTTCGAAACACAATAATTATATGACTTTATGTCACTGTTTCTTGACTTACCATCTATTTTGTGCATTTTCCATGTCATTCAGTATTCTTTGAAAAATCATTTCCAAAAACTTCATTATAGGGATGGACTATAATTGTTCTCCCATTTGAACACCCAGCTTGCTTTCAGCTTCTGTCACTATAGATAATGCTGCAGTGACTGTCCTGGGACATGCATTTTTCATAAAAACTCTCTCACATCATTGTGTAAACCATATTTTTATTTTGGTTAGTTTCATAGACAAAAAAATAACGTTAGTTTGCCTGGGTTGTTGGAGAATAGGCGTTGGGGTGCCAGGAGCCCAGACTCCCCGACACATGTCACCGTGGTCAGGCCTCACAACAGCGTGACCAAGGGTGTATGGGTTGGCTTCCTGTCATCTGCACACTTGCTCTCCTTTTCATAATGTTGGTGAGAAAGTTCTTGGAATAGTAAACATTCCTCGGATTACACAGGAAAACACGAAGGCCCCTCAGCGTCTGCGACACCCAAACGCGCCCACGGCAGAGACCCCCCATTTCGCTCTTGGCGCGGCTCTGTTCGCCACCACCGCACAGGCCAGGGCCACCGGGCGCCTTCTCCCGGCTGCTCTCCCCACCCGCGCGCCCCCCGCCCGCCCCTAGTCCCCTTCTCCAGGGCAGCGGGTGAACAGAGCCCTCTCCAGCCCCTTGCTCCGCGGGGACACGCCCTGGGCCCGCTGCCCTCCGGCCCGGGAGCGCCCCCGCAGCGCCCTCCCTCCGGAGCGCCTGGCCTTCTCCTCCCAGGGCCACGCCCCAACGCCACCTCGCTCCTGGTAAAGGGACCCAGGGAAATCCTGCCTTGGCTTTAATAGTGCTGACAGGAGTGAGGACAGGGTTCTGGCCCGGGGGTCGCCGGATGAGGCCAGGCACAGCACGGGAGGTCATCATTTCTCCATGAGTTCCTTTGCCCCCAAATGGGGGTATTCCTAGCTGCCTGAACAGAAGGAGAGCGGCAGGAGGTCACCGTGGTGACCTGGCCCTGCAAATCGGCCGCGCGCACCGTCCTCCCCCGCGTCCCCCCGCGCCGCCCTGGCCGGCCCCTCCCCTCAGGGGAAACGCGCCTGGGAGCAAAGGCTGCGGACGCAGACCAGAGGCACACGCTCACAGCCCCCGCGACTCTGCTGCCCAGCACCCGCCTTCTCCATGGGGTGCTGGCTGTCATTGTGCCCACAGGTAAAAATAGCTCCACTTTCAAGCCTCACCACAATAAATTAGGACAAGGGTTAGAGGCCAAGGTTCTCGCAGAGGAAGCCGTGGCAGCAACAATGGGATGGCCCCTCAGACCAAGGGGAAGTTGGTCCTGGGGAGAACCGTCGCTAATCTGCCTCCAGTCGCATCATCAGGCTCTGACAGCACCACCACCTAAAGACTAGGTGCATGTTCCTTGATACTGAACGGGCTTTGAAAAATGAATATATGCAACAGAATCTATTTATCTTGGGGGCAAATGAATATCATTCTAGTCAGTGTTCAAAAGACACCATTTTTTAGCCTGCAGTCGCATGGTTAAGGGAATGTGACGTGTCAAGTCAAAGTCTTGTGCATGCAGGGCAACGCTCTTTTCCAGTGACGTAAGGTAATTACGAACAGAAGGGCCGCCCTCCTTCAAGTCCAGCAGGGGCTCAGCTCTGACAATTCATGTTGGTCATGTCCACTCAGAAGGACAAAATCATTCGATGGGTGGTAGACAGATATGCATTATTCACAGGGGCATCTTCAAAGGAATTCCATAAATTATAGGTTTTCTGAACCTGAAAGTTCCAGTGAGCTGGCAGTGAATGCCAGGGGCGAAGAGGTGTAATCAGTGTGAATATTCTTCCTGGTTTTGTTTCCCTTATAGGCGCTGCACTTTATGCCCCAGGAAGAAGTGCTGCCTTGGTGCCTTCTCAGCTCTGCTCTCCTCTTCCCAGAGACCACCTGGTTGGCTGCTCCTTGATCCTGGCTGCACATTAGTATCACCCTAGAGCTTTTTAGAATCCCAGCGCCAGGGTCACACCCAAGAGATTCTTCACTGGCCTGGAGAGGGTCCTGGGCATCAGTATTTTTTCCATCTCCCCAGTCCTTTCTAGTGTGCAGACAGGGTTGAGAAACAGTGAACCAATCAGTGTAACTCCTTAAGAGATTTGCATAATTTTTAACCAGTTGAGAAAAATTCAGGCATATTCTTCAGGAATAACTTTCCCAGTATACTTAGATTCCAAATAAGCAAACCACAGTCCATTTAATTCAGGTTCTTCAGAGAAACAGAACCAAGAGAGGAGAGAGAGAGAGAGAGGATTATTTTTTTTCCTTTTTCTGATTGTGTTTTACTGAGTTCATAATAGTTTACATCATTGTGAAATTTCAGTTGTGCATTATTTCTTGACTGTCACCACATAAGTGCTCCCCTTCACCCACTGTGCCCACCCCTTACCCCTCGTCCCTTGGTTACCACTGAGCTGTTTTCTTTGTCCATGTGTTTGTTTGTATTCCACATATGAGTGAAATCATATGGTGTTTGTCTTTCTCTGTCTGGCTTATTTTGCTTAACAGGATGCCCTCAAGGTCCATCCAAGTTGTTGCAAATGGGATGAATTTGTCTTTCTTTATGGCTGAGTAGTATTCCATTGTGTACATATACCACATCTTCTTTATCCAATCATCCGTTGATGGACACTTGGATTGTTTCCATGTCTTGGCTATTGTGAATAGTGCTGCTATGAACATAGGGTACATATGTTACTTTGGATTGTTGATTTCAAGTTGTTTGGTTAGATACCCAGTAGCGGAATAGCTGGGTCATATGGTAGTTCTATTTTTAGTTTTTTGAGGAATCTCCATACTGTTTTTCATAGTGGCTGCACCAGTTTGCATTCCCACCAGCAGTGCATGAGGGTTCCCTTTTCTCCACATCTTCTCCAACATGTTATTTTTAATCTTAGTGATGATAGCCAATTTAACAGGTGAAGGTGATATCTAAGTGTAATTTTGACTTACATTTCCCTGATGATCAGTGATGTTGAACATCTTTTCTTGTGCTTATTGGCCATCTGTCTATCTTCTTTGGAAAAATGTCTGTTCATCTCCTCTGCCCATTTTTTGATCGGGCTGTTTGTTTTTTTATTGTTCAGTTGTGTGAGTTCCTTATATATTATGGAGATTAATCCCTTGTCAGATATATGATTTGCAAATGTTTTCTCCCAGTTGGTGGATTGTCTCTGTTTTGATCCTGATTTCTTTTGCCTTGCAGAAGCTCTTTAGTCTGATGAATTCCCACTTGTTTATTTTCTCTTTTGTTTCCATTGTCTGAGAAGACATGGTATTCGAAAAGATCCTTTTAAGTTCAATGTCAAAGAGTATATTACCTATATTATCTTCCAGGAGTTTTATGGTTTCAGGATGTATGTTCAAGTCTTTGATCCATTTTGAGTTAATTTTTGCGTATGGTGTGAGATAATGGTCTACTTTCATTCTTTTGCATGGGGCTGTCCAGTTTTCCCAACTCCGTTTATTGAAGATACTATCTTTTCTCCATTGTATGTTGTGGCACCTTTGTGGAAGATTAGCTGTCCGTATATGTGTGGTTCTATTTCTGGGCTTTCAGTTCTGTTCCATTGATCTGTGTGTCTGTCTTTGTACCAGTACCATGCTGTTTTGATCACTATGGCTTTATAGTACATTTTGAAGTCAGGGATTGTGTTGCCTCCAGCTTTGTTCTTTTTGCTCAGGATTGCTTTAGCAATTTGTGGTCTTTGGTTGCCCCATATGAATTTTAGGATTCTTTGCTCTATTTCCGTGAAGAATGTCATTGGGATTCAGATTGGGATTGCATTGAATCTGTAGACTGCTTTGGGTAATATGGACATTGTAGCTATGTTTATTGTTGTGATCCATGTGCACGGAATCTCTTTCCATTTCTTTATGTCATCATCTATTTCTTTCAATAATGTCGTATAGTTTTCATTGTATAAGTCCTTCACCTCTTCGGTTAAATTTCTTCCTAGATATTTTATTCTTTTTTTGTGATTGTAGATGGAGTTGTATTCCTGAGTTCTCTTTCTGTAAGTTTGTTATTAGAGTATAGAAATGCAACTGATTTTTGTAAGTTTATTTTGTACCCTGCTACTTTACTGTAGTTGTTAATTATTTCTCACAGTTTTCAGATGGATTCTTTAGGGGTTTCTATATATAAGATCCTGTCATCTGCAAACAGCCAGAGTTTCACTTCCTCACTCCCTATTTGGATTACTTTTTTTTTTCTGCTTTGTCTCCCCAAGCCCCCCCCGCCCCACCCCACCCCGTACACAGTTGTATATCTTAGTTGCAGGTCCTTCTAGTTGTGGAGGATTACTTTTATTCCTTTCTCTGCCCTAATTCCTAGTTGCTCTGCCCAAAACCTCCAGTACCATGTTGAATAAGAGTGATGAGAGTGGGCATCCTTGTCTTGTTCCTGCTCTCACAGGGATGGCGTTCAGTTTTTGCCCATTGAGTATGATGTTGGCTGTGGGTTTGTCATATATGGCCTTTATTATGTTAAGCTAATTTCCTTCTATCCCCATTTTGTTAAGAGTTTTTATCATAAATGGCTGTTGGATCTTGTCAAATGTTTTCTCTGCATCTATTGAGATGATCATGTGGTTTTTATTCCTCAATTTGTTGATGTCTTGTATCATGTTGATTGATTTGCGGATGTTGAACCATCCCTGTGTCCCTGGTATGAATCCCACTTGGTCATGATGTATGATCCTTTTGATGTATTGCTGTATTCAGGTTGCCAATATTTTGTTGAGGATTTTTGCATTTATGTTCATCAGCAATATTGGCCCGTAGTTTTCTTTTTTTGTGTTGTCTTTGTCAGGCTTTGGTATCAGAGTGACGATGACCTCATAGTATGTGTTAGGAAGCATTCCGTCTTCCCTAATTTTTTGGAATAGCTTGAGAAGGATAAGTGTTAAAGAGAGAGGATTATTTTAAGGAATTGACTCATGTGATTGTGGAGGCTGAAATCTACAGGGTAGGCCAGCAGGCTGGAGGACCAGAGAGGAGTGGATGTTGCCACTGGAGTCCAAAGCCAGTCTTGAGGAAGAATTCCATCCTCCTCAAGAGACCTCAGTCTTTTCTCTTAAGGCCTTCTCATTACAGAAGGGTAGTTGGTTTTACTTAAAGTCTACTGTTTTAATGTTAATCAATCTAAAATGTTCCTTCACAGCAACATCTCGACTGGTGTTCGACCAAACAACCGGGCACCATAGCCTAGCTAAGCTGACACATAACATTAACCGTCATAGTAAACTTCAATGGATGTATCTGGACACCACAGGATAACTCAGCTCTGTAGCCATCCAGAAAAGCGCTTCAAATCCATGCTACTTCAACTCTTCTCTAACTATTTAAATTATTTACTGAGGAATAATTAGTTAATGTTTGCATCTCCAAAGGGGACAGGAATGGCTACTACTCAGTGGTGGACACCAGTGGGACTGGAGAGTGCTGGGGAGCAGTGTAGGAAGCACTTGAGGTGGAGGTCCTTGGATCAGTTGTAGAGAGAAGATTGACAAGATCTCAGACAAACAGATGCGTGAAGCCAGGCCCCAGCGTCTGCTGTGATTTAGGAGACCCCAGGTGGGGAGCTGCAGGCAGGAGCAATCCCCAACACAAGAGTCAATGCAGGCAGATGGGGCGGAGGGGCAGGAGGACTCTGTACCAACTCTGAAGGGAGAAGCCAGAGCCAGGCTGGGAGGCAAAACTCTTGCCATGACAATCCTTGTCATGTCTGAAGTATATCCTCAACACAGTGGTAGACAAATACCAGTTTATCCTCCAGCTGTACGAGTAAAGTTTAGGACTTAATACCAAGTTGAAATAGAAGATATGTCAATCCAGGAACAAGTTCATTGTGTTCGATACTGTCCACTATGTCATGGAAGATGTCTCTGGCTTCCAGCAGGAGATGGAGCAAGAAACTGGAGAGATGGAGAATCATGAGGAGGCGGAATACATTCCCCACAGTCCCACCCTGCAGGGTGGCCACAGGCTGGCTGACAGTGTCCCTCCACCAAAGGTCCTGCCAGTGACCTTCTCCACACAGCCCTCTTTCTCTTTCTCTCCAGGCTCAGGCTTGTGCAGGTGCACATTGTCATTTGTCCTAGGGGATTCAAGTCAGTAAGGCTAGGGACAGGGCAGAGGTGGGTCCTGAGGGCAGTGGAAGGTATCTAGCAGAAGGAATTTGTAAGAGTCCCCTCCATGCCCATGCCTTTGTCAGTGGTTCCTCTTCCCCAGCAGGATGTTGACTGATACAGGACCATTTACTGTGAATGTGAGACTGGAGCTGCATCCACCTGGCCCCGGGTTCGGTCCAAACATGAATTATCCATCTCGTTTCAGAAGCAAGGCCAATATACTTACGAGCTAAAGCCAGAGTGTGTCTCTGTCGCATCCCACCTGTGTGAACTTGGAAAGGTCGCCCCTGGGCCTCAGGGTCCTCATGGGTAAAGAGAGTTGTTGACAGAACTAAATAATTTAATGCATTTAAATCACAGAAAAATGCCTAGCATATAAACACACTTTATAAATCTAAGTCAGTGGTTCTCAAAATGTGTTCCACAGACTCCTGAGGCCCACAAGACCCTTTCAGGAGGGTCATGTGGTATAAACCTTTTTCATAATAACACAAGGCATTGTTTGCCTTTTTGATTCTGTTGACATTGCACTGATGGTGCAAACCAGTAGCTGGTAGAACTGCTGACACCTTCACGTGAATAAAGACTTCACGTGCTACTGGTGCTCGCTCGTTGCAGTCTTCACTGCCACACAGTCACCATAAGAAAATGTCAGTGTCATATAAGACCTTAAGAATGTCCTTGATGTGATGAAGAAATAAATTTATTAATTTTATTAAATCTCAACTCAGGAGTGCATGTCTTTTTAATATTCACTGTGACAAAACAGAAAGTATGCATAAAGCACTTTGGCTGCATACCATAGAAGGTGAAGGACTTGTGCAACCATTCCAACTGTGGGCTGAATACGTCACTTTTTCATGGAATAGATTTTTGCCTGAAAGAACTATTGACAGACAGACCATGGTCCTTCAGACTTGGATATTTGTCAGGCATTATCTCTAAAATGAATAACATGACCTTGTCACTCAAGAAAGATGAATGACAGAACTTACCAATGATAAAGTTCAAGCTTTCAAAAGAAAACGAGAACGCTACAGAACTTATATCTGCCTCCATGAGCTTGACAGCTTTCCAGTAGGTGGAGACTTTTCTAATGAGATGGAAGGACGATAGAACATATGTGATCTTTTGATATTGTTTAATGGAATATGTTAGCATTGGGAAGATCTGTACAACTCATTGAACCAATATTTTCCAAGTGACCAATGTGTGAAGTTACCAAATCGCATACAGGTGAAAGATCCGCCCACAGCGCACAATGGAGCGATGGGTTACAATGCAGCGGGTGTGAAAAGTTTACTGACATGCTTTCAGATCCCATAATTGCAACTAACTTTTAAGAAATTATTTCTTGTCAAATTCTAGTGTAATATCACAGAAAAATATTCACAATTATTTGAAAATGCTATTAAAATATTTCTCCCCTTCCTAACCACATATCTACATGAGGCCAGATTTCCTTCAGCTCTTTCAGTCAGAACAACATATTGCAACAGATTGAATGCAGAAGCAAATAAAAGAACCAGCTGTCTTCTATTAAGATTTGCAGAAATAATGCCACTCTTCTCACTAAAATGTTTTAGAAAATATAATCAATTTTCAGAAAAATGTTATTTATTTTAACTTGAAAGAGATTTATTTTAAATAAAGAAATAAATGTCCCAAATTTCTCATTTTTAATTTCTAATCTAGTAAATACTGATAGAAAGTACCCACATAAATAAAAATTCTTTGACATGTTCAGTGAGTTTTAAGAGTATAAAGGGATCGTGGGACCATGAGGCTTGAGAACTAGCGATCCAAGTTCTCATTATTACGCAGCTCAGACTAGACTGGGAGAATGCCCCACCAGAGTCGTATTCCATTTCCGCAGCATATCTTTGTTCATATTGGCCCCTCAACTTGCTCTCCCCATTTCTCTTCATCCACCAAATCCTGCCCGTTCTTTCAGTCACATCTGAAGTGTCCCGGTGTCCGAGCTCTTCCCAGGACCTCTGAGAGGCACGCCTCGCCGCCCCGACTTCCGCTACTGTTCCGTCTGTGCCTCGGATTATCCAGTGTCACAGGTCTGATCGCACCAACTTGATTGTAAAGGCTTTGAGAGCAGAGACTCTGCTCAGTAACTCTTTCTCTTCCTCTATCCAGCACATGGATACATATCTCTGCATAATTTAATTGCAAGGCGATCATCCAACTTCAGTGTCTGCCTCAGAACAGATCACGAATAGGCATTTGCCACACAACTTCCGCCTTAGAAATGGACCTTCTCTCGGAGCCCCTAGATTTTCATCTTTGAGTAAGATTTCTATTCACAATTGTTCTTTGATCTCAGGACTTTCCTTAAAGTGGGCTGATCTTAGCTCAATAAATGCTAACTGCGGAAGGGAGCATAGCTGATCCTGGTTCTTCGTGATTAAACACTTTCCAAATAGATCTCTCTGAATCTCAGGACCACTTGCCTTCCCTGAAGGAGCTATGGTCACAGGGAGCATCTTCTTAAAGCCGGATGAGACATGAGAATAACTATGTAAATACATGTAGGTTAAAAAAAAGAATTTAGAAAAACCACAAACATGATAATAATTTATTAAAATGGTGTGATTATGGATGATTTTTGTTCTGTTTCACAAATTTTTTGTAATATGATTTGTGCTAATTTTTTATAATTCCATTGTATCTTTAAGATCTAATTGTACATTTCTTAAAGAGGATTTGTACCGGTGGGGATTTGTGATTGCATGTATCCAAAACCAACTGTAAGAACTGTACGGCATATGAATGATATTCCAATAATGCTGTTATAAAAAAAAGAAACATGTCCACCATAGTACTATACAAAATGATAGCATATGAAAGGGCCACAAAAAACTTACAGTAAATTCAATGCAACGGGGTAAATAAACAATGATCTCCATTCATGTAAAAAGAAAACTATTTTCTGTGTTTTGAAGATAGTGTTGAAAATGCTCAGCTCCTCTAACTACATCATATGGCAGCAGATATCTCAGCTTACCACCGCCGCTCCTTTTAGTTATTCCAAACCCTGCCAGTTCTTCGAGGCCACTTCTAAGTTCCTACTCTTCCATGGAGTGACAGAAGTCGTTTTCTGCTAAAACAATCACCTCCAGATTGACTGAAATACATATATTTGCAAACATTCTAGAATCAAAATAAGCAAATGTTAAGATGAGAAGAGTAACCCTGATGCCAAGTGCACCTGTTCAAGAAACAGTATGCCAGAACTTGGTGTTAAGCAGTTAGCAGCCAACAGGAGTATGTTTCAACCTCTCATGGTCTACTTGGAGTTATGACCGAATAGCTCACTGTATTCACCTGGAGCAAATAGACTCCAATTCAGGTCCCACCTTCTCTAACTCCTGGCCATGTAACCTTGGGTCAAGTTACTCAACTCTCTAACCTAGAGTTGCCTGAACTGCAAAATGGTAATAATAACAGCACCCACCTCTGGGGGTTGTTGTTGGGATTACATGAGATAAGGCAAATCAGGTAATCAGCCGGTGCCTTATTCATAATCACTTGATAAATGTTAGCTATGATTACTATACATTGACCTCAATTCAGATTTCAAGCTTAATTCTTCATATAAAGTAATCATCACCTCTTCCAATGCTCCTAGTTTCAGCATGAGTAGCAGGCAACAGAAATTTACCCAGCTAACAAGTAGCTACTTAATATTAGAAGATAATTCAGCTATTAGTTAACTTGTCGTTAAAATAAAATGAGCTGAAGGTGGTTTTCCTTGTTTTGTCCCAACTTTTAAACGACTTACATAAAATTCAGTTCTGTGAAATGGTTACATCAAGCATTTTTATGGCAGAGCTAAAAATACAAGGACAAAGATTTTATCCCTCCCTTAGAAAATGATACACAGGCAAGCAGGAAACATTACAACTCTGGCTTAGGAAAAGGAAGAGGAAATGAACTGGCATGCTGGGGAGGGAAGCAGGGACCAATCACAAATAAGGCACCACAGCTGCGAACACCTCCGAAGTGTTCCGAAATGTTATTCACCGCTGAGAGAGGAAATTTGAGCTGACGTGTTATTTTCTGAGCTGTTTATTAATGCACTGACTGGGGAAGAGGCAGGAGCAGCCTTCAATCCCATCCCTCCACTCAAAGTCATGTCTTGTCACCAGCCCTCCTTGCTTGCTGGGAAGAGAAAGGGAAAACTGAGATTCTGAAAGAGCTGTTAAGAACAGCTAAGAAAAGAAGAAACCCGATCTTTTGCTTCCTTGCATGAGTATAACAAACCTTATGCTTTCAGTGGGAGCATCTGAAGTGGAATTTCCATTAATCTTGGGCCAGAAGAAATGCCTTCTGTTCAGCCACCCATCAATCAGCCCAAATGAAGGAGGCAGTTAACGTCTTTTACCAAACCGGACGCTTTGCCTCTGGACTAGTATCAGACCTAAAGAAATTAATCAGGCATGTACAGACGACGAGCTCCACTATGTAATCTACATTGATGGCTCCTAACTCTGAGGTTGACCAATTAATGGGAAAAACAGACCAATAAATGATTTGGCCCAAGCCTTACCGAGGGCTAAGAGGTGATCTTCCTAGCATGGTAAAGAGCGTAAATGGTACTTCTACATAACACAGCAGGGTGACCTAAGTCCACCTCCCTGTGAGAAAAGGGAAGAATAAAGGCCATTCAAATGCATCATGTGGGATCGCAGTTAGACAGAAAGCAGCATTTACTGACACCAAGAGGTGTTCGAATTTAGAATCAGTTACCTCAGAGCTGATTTCGGCTCCTTCGATTCCTCCTCCTTTGGGTTTTTTTAAAAATCAGACTGTTTGGGGTGGCACTCTCCAGCTTCAGCTCCCACTAGAAATGCGTTCAAACAATTTTGTCAAATGCAAAATAGGAATCAACAGATTTAGGGAAGAGCCCGTTTCAAACTCTCTGGGACCAAGGACACAGTGCCTGCCCATAGAGCCCACATCTCCGCCGAGGCTTGGAGCCAACTGTTTACACTAGAATCTGTGAAATAAATCAGCAGGGCCCTAGATATTTGAAAATTCATTTCAACGAGCATTCATTAAGCAACTGTTACTGCAAAGTACTGTGCCAAGTGCTGTGGGATCAACTGACGAGTGCATTTCCAGTTTATGCCTCCATACAGCCTAAAATCTTATTGGAGAGACAAATATGTGAACAATACAGTAAAAAAGCAAAACTGTGGAGGGAGTGGAATTGGAGAAACAAGCAAATGCTAGAAAATGTAATTGGGATGACTCTCCCTTCCCTCCACCACAGGCTGTCACCTGCTAATGATAGTTGCCAAAGTAAATGACCCAATGGCTGAATCACTGCCACCTTCCTATTATAATTCTGCACATGTCACCTTCCCGCAGAGCCCTTAATCAGCACTTTTCACTTCAGTCACCAGGATTGCAAAGACCTGACTGCAGAACAATTGCAGAAAGTCATTTTTTCACCCTGACCAGTGTGGTTTGGAAAGTTACTATCTTCAGAGAAAGTAGAAGCTCATACAATAGTGCACATTTCCTCTTCAAAGTCTTTGCAAAAATACCTGATATGTATTCAACAGTATTTTGCAAACTACCATATATGAAAATTTTTAATTAGCATATTATAGGATCATATACCTCATCTTTTTTCTTCCCTCTGATCTCTTCCTAGTTGTAATTAAACCAGCTGTGGCTATTTATGCCTTTTTTCATGTTCCAAGAATAACCTTCCCCTCTTTCCATCAGAACCAATAGAAAAAAATAAAGTCTTAACATTGCCTTGGATGAATCACACCAGGATTTTATTTGAGCCCATAATTAAAATCCGGTTTAATCCACAGCAAATAATTAATCTAATCTAGCAGGCCTCAGTGAGAGGCTGCCAGGGCAAATGCTCTTCACAGAGCTGACAGAAATGACTAAAAAGAACTATCCCACCAAGCCCTTCCTCAGCTTCGAAAGGCCCGTAAAACATTGGAACCATCAGGAACTTAGAAACCTCCATTTTATAATCCAAAAGGACTAATAGTAACTAGGCATTAGGCTAGAAGATGCATCACATTTAACCTCCCTGCACTCAGCCGGTGTGCGTCATTGTCCCTCTCCTATAAGTAGAAGATTCAGAAGAAGGGAGTTGGGATTTGAACCCAGCTCTCTTGAACCAGGTCTCTCTAGCCAATGATCTGGTTCCTGCCCTATACTGACTCCCCAGGGGTCAACCAAGTTCACGAACTTTATGTGACAATGGTGACACCAGGCTGCCCAGTGCTGCTGCCTATTAACCGAGGGCTCTTCCAGTTAGACAGGCTCAGTTCCAGAGATGCAAGTGCCTGGAGGACCGCAGCCTGGCTCCGAGTCCCATGCTGCTGAAAAAGGAGATCTCATGACTCCTATAGGACAGATGCCCCTGTCTTTATTTTTCCCTTTTTTCAGTTTTTATTTAACATTATTTTCTTGATTTCAAAAAATACATAATATTCAGAGCGAAAATCAATTTAATTCTGCTTCCCAGAAGTAACCACTTTTTGGTGTGCATTGGTATGTCTCATTTTAGACGTTCTCTGTGCATTTGTATTCTATAAACACATCTTTTTACACTAACGCAATCATTATCTTTCATCCTGTGATTTGTTTTTTCCACGTAACATGCCTTGGAGCTTTTCCGCATCACATGCGCCTAACTCTGTCTGCTTATTTGATGCGTGCTGAGTATCTCGTCATGTGAATGCACCACGACTTCACCAATTCAATTTGTTCTTAGTTCATTGCTATTACAAACAGCAAGGTAGCAAAACAAAATTATAAAAGTAGTAGAAGAAAATATAGGAAAATTTAAAAAAAAAAAAACACCCAGGCAAAGAAAAACCTATCTTCAACAAGATAGAAAAACCCAGAAAATAAAAGATTTACAGTCTTGAAACTATAACATTCAAAATATAGGACATTATAAAAAATATAAAATACTTACAATATAAATATCAGAAGGAGGATTACTATCCAGAGTATATAAAGAATTCCTATAAATCAATAACAAAAAAAATGGTACCTGAAAGAAAATACAACTATTGTACATGATTGAATATTATGCTTTCTTTTATCTATTTATCATAATTGGTTACAATAATATATTTCCTAAGGTTGAACCATCTTCATATTCCTGAGCTCAATACATCATAAGCGAGTAAGATTTTTCTTTTAACAAATTAGGATTCAATTTCTTGAGTTCTGCTTTTGGATTTGTTCACGAGATTGGAGTATAGTTTATTTGAAGGAAAAATATTTTTATTGATATTTTCAAACTTTTTCTGTTATGGAGGTTTGTGGTTTCTGATTTCCTTTTTTATTCTCTGAGAGTGCCCATTTTTCAAGAGCAGAATTTAATTCGTTCACATTAATTAATATTAATGTTGTGTTTGAACTTAATTCTGCCATCTCATTTGTTTTCTATTTAACATTCATTCTTGTTGGTTTCTGTCTGTCCCTCCTTTTTAATTTTTGTTTTTATTTCTTTCACTTGCTTGCTTTTAGTAGTATTGATCAATTTTTCTTTATTCCATTTTTCCCCTCTAGTGGTCCAGAAGTGACAAATCCTGATACTGTTTTTGTAATAGTTGCTTTTAAAATTTTTACCCACAACACTAAGCATGTTGATTTTTGTATTCTCTCCAGCAACAAGAAAGAACCTTAGTCTGTTGTCTTACTCACTCTCCCCTCAAAGCTCCTTGGTCAGTAAGCATCACTGGTCTTAGTTCTGATTGTTACTTCCTTTATATTATGCATCAATGGTGAGTTAACCTTTTTTGTGCCTCTTTGATCACTGCAATGATCCCCATTCATAGATTTATTTTTCACTTCGATGCTATCTATTATTAAATAATTCTTTTGAAGATGGTCAATGTACAGCAAATCCTGGGTCCTGCATGTCTAAGTTGTCTTTACTTCTGCCCATGAACTTGAATGCTGTTTGAGTGCAACATTCAAGGTTGAACGTGTTTCTCCTCTTTTGGTGGGAAGGGAGATAAGGAGAGGGGTGTGCTCAGTCAGCCCATTTGACCCACTTGTGGAAAGAGCTTCGTTGTCTCCATCCACGAGAACTCTAGTGCCAGTGGGCTCCTTGCTCCTCTTCCATAGGTAAGTTGTTTCCCTCTGTTTTGCAAACCTGTGCTTTCCCCAGGTTGTCCCCAGCTTTGGTCTTTCGTTAGTTATCATGCACAGTACTTGCAGCATCCTTTTGTTCTTAAGGCTTATAGCTATCTTCATGCTGTGCAAATTATCTTTTACTATTTCTCCAAATGGTGAAGAGCACAGGCTCTAGAGCCAAACAGCCTGTGTCCGAATCTCCTCCACCGCTCATTAG
Source organism: Equus quagga (assembly GCF_021613505.1). NCBI lineage: Eukaryota > Metazoa > Chordata > Mammalia > Perissodactyla > Equidae > Equus > Equus quagga. The sequence continues at coordinate 1,058,077 of NC_060278.1, forward strand.
CTGTGTGACTGTAGGCCAATTCCCCAAGCTTTCTGCTCCTCAGTTCCCTCATTTTAACAGTGGGATTATTCACAGTCCCCGTCTCTTAGAATTGTTGAGAATCACATGACATATTCATGATAAACTCTTAGAAAGGTGCCTGCCACATAGTAAATGCTCAATAATTCACTGCATTTGTTTTCACAGTTCTCTTCTGTTCACTGAATCACTCCCATTCTCTATCTCTGCTCAGTCTTTATTTTTTTCTCCAGGATGTTGGTTTTCCTTGAAGATCTAACAGTCCTTGGTTACTTTTCTGGTTGAAAAGTGAGGTTAACTAGGTTGAGCGCAGATGACTGTCGTGTGTTTTGTCTGCTGTTACGTAGGATTGCTTTCCCCTGAGTATGAGAGCTGCCTGTCCCCACCACCCACGTCGTCCTGTGCGTGTTTCTCCCCTACCCTTTCCAGCTCCCAGGAGCTCCTCACAAGTTCCCATCCAATCAGAACTTACCCCCAACCCTCTGGTTCTCTCACGAATATATTCTTTCTAAAGACTTCTTTGATGTCATTAAAGGGGCGAGGGGCCGAGGGGGGAGAAGACACCTGTGATCCATTAGCACCCTTGACTCGGGCCTCTTTCTGACTACTTGGCACCTCCCTCCTCTCTGCTCTTTTACCCCCGGAAACCCGTGGCGTGGCTTCTGAGAACTTACTGTGTCCCAAGGTTTGGTTCCTGCACATCTCTTCCCATTAACCTCTTGCTGTCACACGGCGCTTTAACAATAGTGAATTTCTTTCATTTCTTAAATACAGTCTGCAACTGTCCACCTCTTGGTCTTCACGCTTACTCTTTCCTTTGTCTAATGACTGCTCTTCCTGTGGGTCTCTAATCCTGTTCCTTCTCAGTAAAATGAAGCCTTGGAATAAATTACCTTTAGAAGTCCATCTAGCTCTAAAATAAATAAACTCATTGATATCTGACCACTTTCTTCTTACTTCCTCAGTATAGTTGTGTCACCTATTTTAAGGAAATAGGTGAGAAGCAAATGCTTTTTTTTTTTTTTGAGGAAGATTGGCCCTGAGCTAACACCTGTGCCCATCTTCCTCTACTTTATATGTGGGATGCCTGCCACAGCATGGCTTGATAAGTGGCGTGTAGGTCTGCATCCTAACCGCTATGCCACCAGGCCAGCCCCCAAATGCTTAATTTTTACCTCAGTTTTCCATGTAACACCTCAGACTTAGAGAACTTTTAAATGCAGCCAAAGTATTTCTTAAATGCTGAGTAAGACATTAACATGTCCGCACAGCAGGCAGGCTGGGATTACTGAAACAGTAGTCCAGCCACCCAGTTAACACCTCTTTGCCTTTGGAGCTCTGATAAAGAAATAGTTTCTGACAGAGCCTAGCAAATTTTCATCAATTAATAGAAGAAACTCAAATCCTGACCTTGAATCACAATACTTTTAATAGACATTTTAAATTTTCCTCTGGACACCAGGGGCAATATATCTGAGCATGTGCAGTCTTGCTGATAATAATTTGCCCTCTTGTAGCATAACACAGAATGCTGGCAGGTAGTATGCTGGCAGGTAGTGGATTCCAGTCACACAGCCATTTCCTCCTGTCCTCCAGGGCTGGAGTCATTTCTGTATCCTGCTGTAAATATCACTTCTCCAGGATGACTCATAGGTCTTCCCAGTCCTACCTCTATCCCCCACTCCTCAGCTTGTTGCTTGTTTCCCTTCCCCCAAGAATGCCTTGCTCTCTGGAGACTTAATACCATCGTAATCCCTATGTCATAAAAGACAAAACCTGTCAATAAATGCTGCAGCTGTGGTCATGGAAAGGGAGGAAATTCACTTTAAATGGCCGTCTCTGAAATGAAAAAATATCAGGTCCAGAGGACGTTAAATGCAGTCTGGAAAGAACTTCACCAAAGTCTCACGGGAAGCGGTGGTTTCGCATCGCCGCAAACACTGTGGTTATTGTTCACACTGATGAATAGTTTCAGTTCTCACTAATATGAAATCCCACCAAATGAATATCCTGGAAAACAATCTCAAGCTCCAAGAATAACAGAAGTATGAGTTTACTGTCAGACTATCTTAGGAGATTCAATCTATTGACCGCTTCATCCCCAGAAGCTGTGGAGACCGGATAATTTATCATCCACACTGGGACAGGTTTGAGAGTAACAGGAGCTCTATTAACACCAGGCCAACAGGCACAAACAAGACTGTCTTGGACATAAGGAATGTATCCTCCCAGAGATAAATACGCGGACGGCAGAACTAAGTCTCTTCATAAATCCCTTGTCTTACTGCATGTTGTGGTTCAAAGGATTAATAAATCCCACTTGCCGTGAGAAAGGAACATTTATTCTTCACTCTTCATGTTTCTGTGAGGAGAGACTTAAACGGGACTTGCCCTTCCTGCCCCTCTTCCCTGTCCCCCACGTCATTTGGCATCAGGTGACGGGTAACTTTTCTAATTAACGAGTCAGTAAAGGAAACTGATCTCAGCATTTTCTGCTCACCCTCCCGGAAGCCATCCTTCCTGCGAAGGGCATGAGCCTGGTCCTGTCTCTGTGTTGCAGTCAGGCCTGCCCCATGGTGGCCGCATGGAGATACCCAGGGCCCCCAGTGACCAAGGACATAAGTCCACGTAATCCAGTGGAACGTTTGAACCAGGATTTTTGCTCACAAATCGAGGGCCACAGTCTCCAACTGGCTTTATCAGTAATGAACCTGACTTTAGATCTCTATTTATCTGTCTCCTGTTTCTTAATTCTCAGTTGGTTCTGAACTTGAGAGGGAAGTAGCGTGTGTTACATGTTGACCCCTAAGATCCTCATCTTTGTTGTCTGCACTGCTGGCTGGAAACAGAGGCTGATAAGTATCTCAGGGATCTATAAGAAAGGAAGTAAGCAAGAAATTAGGTGGACAAACATCTTTCATCTTTGATGGTAAAAAAATAGCCTGCATTTTACTTCAAAATTAATTTGAATATAAAATTTTTTAAAGGATTCAGCATCATATTAATTTTAAGACACACAAAAAATCCTGAAAAGATTCAGCCATAGGAACTTTTCTTTTTAAGGATATTCCTCTTTAAGGATAGAAAGCTTACCAGGAGTAGTGGAGAAACTATAGAAACATCTTAAAGTAATTCTAAAAGGTGGAAGACTCCAGAAACATCAATTTCATAGACACATCATCACAGAGAATGTGGCGATACCTATCTTGCACACACACACACACACACACACACACACACCATACACCATTCTGCACACCACTCTGATCATCTGAAATATCAAAACCGATGATCAAAATTCTATCATTTTTCTTTATTTCTAAGGTGAACAATAGCTGAAGTTATAATAGACTTGGAAAGAAAACCTCTCTAATGAGCAGATATGAGAAAGGAGCATAGTCATCACAGTGTGTGATGGTCGTTTCTCCACGTCACATCACAGGGTACAATGATCTTCAAACGACCAGTACTCCTAATTAAATGCTGGCTTGCATGTGGATGGACCTGAGAAAAAATATTTTTAAATTGCTATAGCCACACTAGCCACCTTTTATAACCGTTAACTGCTGTTAAACAAATAATTCCATAATGCAAACTATTAATTTTCAATACAGCATTACTACAAACGATTACTTCCAAAATAAACTATTTTTTGTCAGATTTGCTTCAGATTACTCTAATTCTTTCTTTTGCTTTCTTATTTCTTAGAGTTGGGAATGGCAAATTAATTAGCAACTGTTGGAATTAAGAAGACTTCTAATTTCTCCTGATAAGTTGTGGCAGTTGCACAACTCACATTTTAACCTGCCTGCTGTCCTACCAGTTGGGAGAGCAAATGGCTTGTAGACAGGATCAGTTGGTGCGAGACCTCACCACACACTTTCGTCCAAGTGCTCAAGTAAACTTTGTGTTCAGAGAGCTGCACGTGTTAGTTTCCATAAATCCACCATTAAATTCATACGTTTAAAATGTAACAAGGTTGGGAAAAAGAAGGCAGTGCACGAAAAATAGACTCCAGATTTAGATTTGTGCAATTCTGGGGTACTTATCTTACCAAGTCTTTATGTTTCTGCTAAAATATTCACCCCTGTTGGTCTAATTATAGCCCCAGAGGAAAATGGAACTCATGCAGTGAGTCAGAGTGCCATGCTCAGAAATTACCCATGTGGAGAGAAACCGGCAAATTTGACTTTTTGCCAGCTTCATCACTGAGCAGAAAACACATACTTTTTACTGAGCGAAGGTTTGCAAACTTTGCCATAAGCAAAACACATTTTTATTGCCTCCTGAGTAATTTCCCAAGATAGAAAAATATTTCCACCTCGATTTAGAATTTTTGTCTCTCAAAATACTAAAACTCTGTCAAGAGATAAAATACCTAACCCCAAATTAATTTGAGTAACAAGGAAACTACAGGCTAGAGGTGGAGTTTCCACTCTCCTGCATATAATTCTTTTGGAAATATGAAAGATGGGACTTTTGGAAACCCCCAGCATGAACCAGGTACTGTCAGGCGGTTTGGGGGCTTTCCATGACCACAACAAAATATACCATCTGGATTGGGAGGGAGGAAACCAAATAAATTCTCCTGACTCTCAGTGCCCAATGAGTCATATCTGCAATCCCGTGCACACATCACTGCGGCTGACTCGGAAGAACTGTCCCCACCAACCAGCACTCGTGCACACCGTGTATTTGATAAAGGTGCAGGCTGAGGCATGACGGGTGGCCAGAGCTCCCCACTGAGGCTCCGTAAGTCGAGCAAGGATCCCAGAAGCACTTCAGATCAGGCCCTCCATTTCATACGAGGGAAAAGAACCCAACTCTCATACATATCTTTCTCTATCACCGTACTATGAAGTGCATGAAGACATAGACCGCGTCTTATTTATATTCATAGGTGCAAAATGCTGAGGAGGCCCTCACACATAACACATAGTGAGTTCCAATAAATGGTTTCTGCTTTGTTTTGTTTTTCTATGCATGTGTCTTTAATCAATCTTAAAGAGAAGATATGAACCTGACTGAGAGAATTGACCCCATATTTTCTGGGGATCTACCCCTCAGAGACTGGCCCCACTAAACAACCCAAGATCATCTTCACAAATGAGTTTTCCAACTCTAAGTTACATCCCTGCCTTGATGGTTTGAACAGAACCCAGGATGATATGATGACTCTACTGACAATAATCCAGATAAAACCAGTAGTGAGGTATGAGCCTCTTCTTACTATAGGGGGTGCACCTGAGTAGTTGCAGTCCTGTGTGGCCTCATAGATTTTGCTGCATGCTTGAGGCTGTGCATGAGCCACAGCAAGAATGTCCACTCCCAAGAGAACGAATCCGGGAGGTGTGGAGCCATTGCACATCCTGGGGAGGTTTCCACCGTATTTGCAGTGCTCATTTCTGCACTTAGACAACTCAGAGTGGGTGAGAATGTTTCCCAGTATCACTGCAGAAGTGTAACTGGCAACAACCAGAAAAATTTCCAGCTGAGTCTTTAGGAAAAATATAACTTCCCTAGAGAGGACAGAGGAGGAGCAAACAAAGGCAACCAGAGGCTCCTTTCTTCTGCACAAGCCAATGCAATTGTCAATCTAGGAAAGAAGCAAGGGAAGCAGATCTCCAAGGGCTCCTCATCCTAATAGATAAAGAGCCTATTCTGAAACAAAAGTAGAAGAGAAAGATTCCTCTTCTACTGATTTCTAAAGAAGAGAGAGGATTGATAAGATTCTCTGTCATCATGAAATTAGCAAAGAGTGGTATTTTCCACAATCAAAAGTCATCTGCAAACTCCCAAGGAGGAGAAAAATCATGGAAGTAAGAGATAATGAATATAGACTATTAGGTCTACCTTCCAGTTCCTTCAGTATGGAAGATATTGATCTCTTTTTCTTAATTTAAAAAAAAAAAAGACAATAAGTAAATCCAGTTTCTAAATATGTCAACAGTCAAAAACTAAGCCAACCTTGATATCAGGTATTTTTCAAACAATTTATGATTTAAGTAATTAGATTTTTGTCTAGACATGGAAGGCATAATGGATAGTTCTACTGCCTGCACCTTCTTAATAAAAGAAAGAGAGAGTTATCATGAAAACCCAAAGATGTTTAAAACTCTAAAACCCATCCTGTTGTGACATCATTTCTCCTGTATATCCAAGTCCATATCCTAAACATTAATTTCTACCAGGAAGTGTGTGAGTTGTATTTCTAGGGATATACAATAAGTTTCTCAGCCATAATGAGAAAAGGGAATGAACTTAATATCAATGACATCCAAAGGAATATTTGATGTCCCTAGGACAACAGAAATACAAATTATTTCAGAAATTTTTAATGAAGTGATGTGACAGGAATATGTCACCAGAGTACAACTCAGAATGCCACAGCCTGAGCTGAAGCTCAAACTGAATTTATGAGCTTAGCAGCCAAGAAGGAAATAAAAAAGAATTCATCAAGGTTTTTAATAATCATAATTTATATAGTCATGTCACCTTTATATAAAGGAAAAAGTATATACCTCAAGTTAGAAGAGCTGAGGTCGAACTTAGAATGATGTTTACTCCATGCTAGACCCTAGAAGAGTCAATTAATAACAAACATTTATTGAGGAGTTAATGTCTTCTAGACACTTCTCTAATGATTTTATATGTATAGAGTCATCAACACTCAAAATAACCCTATGAAGTAAACATTTTTATTAGCCTCATTTTATAGATCAAGAAACTAAAGTACAAAGTAGTTAAGTAACTTGCAGAAAATTGCAAAGCTGATAAGTAGCAGAAGCGGGATTCAAACCAAGGAAAATTCAGACTACAGAGCCCACACTCTCTTTCACCTCACTATACTGCCTCTCAGTTTTTCATTGAGTTTCAATCTCCTCAACTACAATATGTGAAAAATACCACTTACCTCATTGCTCTGGGGCTGAAATTTGAAATTGTCTTGATAAAGAGCTAAAAGTTACAAAGTTGTAGGACACTATTGATACCTTCATCATTAGCATAACAATATTCATCATATTGTCTAGTAGAAATCCCTGATCAAATCTACATTCTTTGAGGTAGAAAGAATATAGATTGTGAGAGAGGAAGGAGAGAGGAAGTGAAAGAAAAAGGGAAGGAGAAAGCAGGATTAACAGAAAGGACAGCATGCTCTCATATATTCGAGAGAATCCAAAGACGCACAGACAGAAAAAGAGATGGTCACAAGAAGGAAAAACATCCTGTAAGAATAGGTAATAACATGTAAAAACACTCATAACACCTTGTTAAGTCAAGGAAGAAAGGATAAAAAGACCGTAGAGTATTATTCTAATGCAAAAGAATACATGTGTTCTTACACATAGAATGCTAGAAACCTGGAAGAATGGAAGACTGTGCATTAAGATGCTGAATAATGGCACTTTGCTTTAGGCCATGATGGAATAACAGGACCAGACTTACTCTCCTGCCTTAAGCAATTAGAAAACTAGACAAAAATGTATAAAACAACAGTTTTCAAACATTAGACAACAGGCAGTGCAGGACAGTGATCCCTGAAAGAAGGGAAACAAATGAGGTGAGTCCTGGAAATGCCCCAACTTACTGCCTGGAGCATTGCCAAGCGTCAGTGCCAAAAGGAGAGCCAAAACATAGTCTAGCAGTCTCACTAATTGGAGGAGACAGAGCTCAGAATTTGGGGAGGCTAAGGTAGACTGAATTTACAGGGTAGAGTAGTGAAGAGGTGAGAGCTACATAAAATGAAAGTTTCAAAGATCTGAAGAGGGGTCCCCTTGAGTCATTGGCCTGGTAATATCAGCACATACATGTAGGAGAATTACCAAAGCCAAAGGAGGAACCACCAAAAAGTGGACAGAACAGTCTCTGGAGCACACACAGGGTCAGGAATAGTTCACATTTGCATGATCATAGTGAAAAGTTATGTATAAGCGGCCATCAAATACATTCTGAAAAACAGTATTGCCTTAGGAATGGGAACAAATTAGCCCCAGCCAAAAGGTTGTTCTGGACTCACCTTAAAAAATGCTTAAAAACAATCCTTAACAAAATCAAATTAGGGGCCAGCCCCATGGCTGAGTGGTTACCTGTGGCTGAGTGGTTAAGTTTGTGCACTCCGCTCTGGTGGCTGGGGTTCCGCCAGTTTGGATCCTAGGCACAGACCTAGCACCATTCATCAAGCCATGCTGAGATGGCATCCCACATAGTAGACCTGGAAGGACCTACAATTAGAATATACAACTATGTACTGAGGGGCTTCAGAGAGAAGGAAAAAAATAAATAAAGATTGGTAGCAGACGTTAGCTCAGGGTCAAGCTTTGGAAAAAAAAGAAAGTGAGAAAGGATTTTGTTTATAAAAAGAAAGACAAGTATCAAAACCAGATCCCAGAACAAAGCCCCAAAATGTTTAAAGAAATACAAAAAAAAATCCAACATTCAATAACATCCTACCAAAAACTGCCAGCATTGCAAAGAAGCAGAAAAATAATCAGGAGGCAAAAAACCAATTAAAATCAACTAATAGAAACAGACTCAGAAATGACACAAAAGATAGATTGGTAGAGGCAATTAGTATAGTTATTAAAAATATACTCCACATGCTCAAAAAGGTAGGAGGAAGCATATATGATAAGGAGAGAAATGGACAATATAAATAATAACCAAACTGAACTTCTAAAGATTAAAATTAAAATATTTGTAATAAAAATTCATTGGATGGGAGTAACAACATCTTAAACACTGCAGAATAAAAGATCAGCAAACTTGAAGACACGGCAAAAAAAACTATCCAAAATAGGACACATTAAGAAAAAGAACTGGAAATATAAGAACAGAGCAACAGTGATAGTTAGAACAATATCAAGCCAAGCGGCAGCCTCATATATATGTAATTGGATCCCTGAGGAGAGGTGAAGGAGTGAAGGAAAGAAAAACAATTTAAAGAATTTGATGAAAAACTGTAACCCCAAATTTTGATGAAATATGTAAAAACTACACCAAAGCACATCATAATCAGACTGTGAAAAAAGAAAGTAATAATGAGAAATATTTAGTAGCAACCAGAGAAGGAAAAAATCAAATTACATACAGATAAAGTTTAAAATGATAGCAAGAAGATAATAAGAAGTAGAGTGGAAATCAATGAAACTGGAAATAAGAAAGCAATAGAGAAAATAAGAGAAATTAAAGAAACCAAAAGATATTTTATTGAAAATATCCATAAAATTTAAAAGACTGTAACCAGGCTAACAAAGAAAAAGAGAGAGAAGATACAAATTACTAATACCAGGAATGAAACAGGGGACATCACTACAGATCCCACAGAAATTAAAGGGATAATAAAAGAGTACTGTGAACAGCTCTATGCCCAAAAATCTAATAAACAAGATGAAATGGGCCAATTCTTTGCAAGACACAATTGACCAGAACTACACAAGAAATAGAATATCTCAATCTGCCTATATCTATTAAGGAAACTGAATCAATAATTAATAACCTTCCAAAAAAAGAAAGTTCCAGACCCAGGTGGGTTCACTAGTGAATTCTATCAAACATTTAAAGAAGAAATTATACCAATTCTCCAGAATTTCTTCCAAAAGATAGAAGCAGAGTGAATAATTCCTAACTCATTCTATCAGGGCAGCATTACCCTAACACCAGAACCAGCCAAACACATTACAAGAAAAGAAAACTACAGACCAGTACCTCTCATGAACATAGATGAAAAAATCTTCAACAAAATGTTAGTAAATCAAATACAACAATGTGTAAAAAGAATCATATACAACAACCAAATGCAACGTATCCCAGGTACGCTAGCTGGTTCAACATTCAAATGTTGATTAACATAATCCCTTACTTCAACAAACAAAAAAATTTAAAAATCACATGATCATATCAAAAAATGCAGAAAAAGTATCTGACAAAAGTCAGCACCCATTCATGATAAAAACTCTCAGTAAGCTAGAAATACAAGGGAACTTTCTCAACTTGATTAAAAAAAATCTACAAAAAACCTACAGCTAACATACTTAATGGTGAGAAACTCAAACCTTTCCCACTAAGATCAGGTACAAGGCAAGGATGTGCCCTCTTACTATTCCTTTTCAACATTGTTCTGGAATTCTATCTAATGCAAAAAGACAAGGAAATAAAAGGTATATCAGTAGGAATAAAGACATAAAACCATCTTTATTTACAGACGACATGATCATCTACGTAGAAAATCCAAAACAACTGAGAAAAAACCTCCAAGAACGAATAAGCAATAACAGCAAAGTTGCAGGATACAAGATTAATATACAAATGTCAATTTCCTTCCTACATACCCACAATGAACAACTGGAATTCGAAATTAAAAACATATCATTTACATTAAAATCTCCCAAAATAAAATATTTAAGCATAAATCTCACAAAAAATGTACAAGATTCTATATGAGGAAAACGCTGATGAACAAAATCAAATAACTAAATAAATGGAGATATATCCCATGTTCATGGTTAGGAAGACTCAATATTGTCAAGATGTCAGTTCTGTCCAACTTAATCTAGAGATTCAGTACAATCTCAATCAAAATCCCACAAGTTATTTTGTAGATATCAACAAACTGATTCTAAAGTTTATAAGGAGAGGCAAAAGACCTGGAATAGCTAACTCAGCATTGAAGGAGAAGAACAAAGTTGTAGAACTGACGCTATCCCACTTCAAGACTTACTACAGGGGTCAGTCCCATGGCCAAGTGGTTAAGTTCACACGCTCTGGTTCATGGCCCAGGGTTTCACCAGTTTAGATTCTGGTCACAGACGTGGCACCACTCATCAGGCCACGTTGAGGCAGCATCCCACATAGCACAACCAGAGGCACTCACAACTACAATATACAGCTATGTACTGGGGGGCTTTGGGGTGAACAACAAAAAATAAAAACAGAAGAAGAAGACTGGCAACAGTTGTTAGCTCAGGTGCCAATCTTTAAAAAAAAACAAAAAAGATAGTACAAAACTACAGTGACCAAGACAGTGTGGTATTGGTGAAATAATAGATAAATAGATCAAAGGAACAGAATAGACCCACGTAAATACAGTCCACTGATCTGTGATGAAACAGCAAGGGCAATACAAAGAGGAAAATAGATATTTTCAAGATATGCTGCTGGAACAACTGGACATCCATATACAAAGAAATGAATCTAAACATAGACTGTACATCTTTCAGAAAAATTTTTTCAAAATGCTATGTAACTCCCAAACTTCTGTATAAAACTCCCAGAAGATAGCATTGGATAAAACCTACATGACCTTGGATATGGTGATGGCTTTTTTGATACAATACGAGAGACACAATCCACGAAAGAAATAATTGATAAACTGGACTTCATTAAAATTTAAAACTTCTGTTCTACAAAAGGTAGCAACAAGAGTAATAGCAGACAAGCCACAGACTAGGAAAAAATATTTACAAGAGACACATCTGATAAAAGACCATTATCCCAAATATATAAAGGACTCCAAACTCAACATTAATAAGTCAAACAACCTGATTAAAAAATGTGCCAAAGACCTTAACAGACACTTCACCAAAGAAGATATTTAGGTGGCAAATGAGCACATGAAAAGACGCTCCATGTCATACGTCATCAGGGAAATGCAAATTAAAACAATGAGATACCACTACACATCTATTAGAATGACCAAAATCCAGAACACTGACAACACAATTGACACAGACATGGAGCAAGAGGAACTCTCATACCTTGCTGTGGGAATGCAAAATGGCTCAGCACTTTGGAAGAGAGTTTGGCAGTTTCTTATAAAACTCAACGTGCTACTACCGTACAATCCAGCAAATACACTCATTGGTATTTACCCAAGTGAGTAAAAAACTTATGTCTACAAAATACCTGCGTGTGATATTTATAGCAGCAGCTTTATTCATAAGTGCTAAAATTGGAAGCAACCAAATGTCCTTCAACTAAATGAATAGATACACTGTGGTATATACAGGCAATGGAATCTTATTCAGCACTAAAAAGAAATGAGCTATAGAGCCATGAAAAAGCATGGAGGAAACTTAAACGCATATCACTAAGTGAAAAAAAGCTAATTTGAAAAGGCTACCGACTGTAGGATTCCCATTATATGACATGCTTTAAAGGCAAAGCTATGGAGACGATAAAAAGATAAGTGGTTGCCAGGGGTGAGGTGAGAGGAGAGATGAACAGGCAGAGGACAGAGGCTTTGAGGGTGGTGAAATACTCTGCATAACATTGTAATGATACGTATACGTCTTTATACATTTTTCCAAACCCATAGAATGTAGAACACCACCACTTAGCATATGACTGGCTAATTCCAATCCTAGGTATTTACCCAAGTGAAATAAAAATTTTTGTCCAAAGAAGACTTGCACACTGCATGAATTTTCAGAGTAGTTTAATTAACAATAGCCAAGAATTGGAAACAACCAAATGTCTACCAAGCAGTGAATGGATAAACAAATTCGAATATTCCATACAATAGGATAGTACTCAGACTTAAAAAGAAGGATTGGACTACTGATAAACGTAGCCACATTGAATCTCGAAAGAAGTAAGGTAAATGAAAGAAGACAGACACTAACGACTTCATACTATATGATTCCATCTTTACAAAATTCAAGTACATGCAAATCTGTATTGACAGATAGCGTGAGTGGTTGCCAGGGGCCGAGTTGGCAGGAGGTGTGTTTGGAATGTTTTATACCACAATTGTGGTGGTGGTTATGCTACTGTAAACACTTGTTAAAACTCATCGAATTGTAAAAAGAGGTAAATTTCATATTCATATTCATAGGTAAATTATACCTCAATGAACCTGACCTCCCCCCAAAAATGCTGAGTGATTCTTATTGGTTATTATGAACAGATGTTTTCCCCAGTACTTTGCTATGGTTTTCAAACTTTCTACAATGCATATGAATTGCAATACAATACAATACTGCATATGAAAATTTTATGATCATTAAAAATTTTAATTGTCTTAGTAGTAGTAGGTTAAATGAGTAAGAAGAAGAAGATCAAGGAATTAAACAGAGTCGTAGAGATACACATGTGTAAAGAATTGAGAACAGGACTTCTATTCTTGGAAAAATACCATGCTAGATATTTGGATGAAGAAATCTTCCAACAAAGAACACATAAATGATGGGAAAATATTCAAAAAAAGAAAATAAAACAAAAAACTTTTTAAATTTATGGGAAGTAAGAGAATCATCTGAGCCTAGATAAAACAAGTAAGCCAGAAGGGGGGGAAAAAAAGGCAAAGAAAGTGAGCTTTAAATCAGAGACTTGAGTAAGATTTGAAGTCTGCAGTTTCCAATGAAGCATCTGTTTATCTCTGAGGCCCACAGCCTAGGTTTAAATAGACCACAGCTTCCCAGAAAACAAGAAACAATGCTTGGATCTCTAAGCGGAATATGAGACCAAGTCAGAAACTTTCCAAACAGCCAGGAGTCCTGAACAAGAAGGCCCTCAGGTGGGTGCAAAACATGAAGGTCATTTCACATTGACCAAAGTTTCAATCCACCAGAAATATATAAAAAGTCGAAACTTCTATGCACATAATAACATTCACAATATATAAAGCAAAAGTTTTCAGAACCTCTAGAAGAAACAGATAAATTATCTAGTAAGAAGTTTTAGGACACACTTCTTAGGACTTGATAAACGAAGCAAATAAAAAAATCAGAGAAGGTATAGAGCAGCACAACACACTAACAATAACATTAACAAGGTTGATTTCATGTACATACACAAAAAAGTACATTCAATAAACAAAGAATATGCATTCTTTTCAAATACCTATGCAACATTTATAAAAGTTGACTATGAAGAAGTCTCAACAAATTTCAAGAATTGGTATCATGCAGACCGTATTCTCAGCCTGTCTACTACACGATTAGGATAGAACTCATCATCAAAAATATAACATTAAGGGGCTGGCCCCGTGGCCGAGTGGTTAGGTTCGCGCGCTCCGCTGCAGGCGGCCCAGTGTTTCGTTGGTTCGAGTCCTGGGGGCGGACATGGCACTGCTCATCGGACCACGCTGAGGCGGCGTCCCACATGCCACAGCTAGAGGAACCCACAGAGAAGAATACACAACTATGTACCGGGGGGCTTTGGGGAGAAAAAGGAAAAAATAAAATCTTAAAAAAATATATATATATATATATACATAACATTAAAATGTGCATACATATACACACATATTAAGAAATTTTAAAACACAGCAAAATAACTCATGGATCAAATAAGAAATAATATAAATAAAACCAAATGTTGAGGGAAAATACTACTTATCAAAGCTGTGAGATGCATTTAAAACTGTGTAGGAAGGGTTATAGTCTTACACACACATTTGAAAAGAAGGACTGAAAGTAAATAAGCTGAGCATATCACATAGATGTTTTGTTAAAAAAATATTGTTAGAATAAAGCTGAAGAAAGAAAAGAGTAAAAATAAGGAGAAAAATTAATGTAATAAAAAGGATTTTTTTAAATAGCTAAAAGTTGACTTGAAAAGAAAAATACAGTTGTCAACTATGGCAAGCTATATAAAGAAAAGATTTGAGAAGTCACAAAAAAACAATTTTGGGAATGGTGGGGGAGTAATAGTGACTTTTGGAGAAACACAAAGGATGCACTTGGGAAGGGAGACATGGGAAATTTTGAAGTTACTGGTATTAATCTTTCTTAAGTTTGTGATTACAGCATTGGCACACATTTGTTATAAATTGTTATAGATATGTCATATGCGCTCTTTGGTATGTATGAGCATGACTTTCATGTGTGGATATGAAATTTTATTACTTACACTCACACCTTATACACATGTACAGCATGAAGTATCCATATAGATGGAGATAGGCATATTCGGTGACGAGAGCGGGAGAAGGCGGAGGAGAAAGAAAAGGAGGACAGGAGGATCTGAGAGAGTCAAAGAGAAAGAGGAATTGAGAGACAGGGCAGGCAACACAGAGGAAAAGGAAGAGAGAGACGGAAGCAGAGCAAGCCAAGAACCTAAAGCCAGAGAGATGGCGAGAGCGGACATGACTAAGGGGCAGAGCTTTTGTCTCTGTTTCTGTTTTTGAGGCTGGCATGACTCAAAGAGAAAAAGACCAACTGCGCTTCTGGATGAGGGTTCCTTATTTCCTTCATCCCCCACCTCCTATGAAAATCTACACTCATTCTCTCTTTTCTGAGAGAAGCAACTCTCAAAGTGTGGTATGAGGACCCCTGGGGATATTCAAGACCTTTTAGGAAAACTACAGAATCAAAATTATTTTCCTAATGATACTAAGAAGTATTTGCCTTGTTTCACTTTCATTCTCTCATGAGTATACAGCAGAGCTTTTCAGAAACAACATGATATGTGATAATATTGTTTCTCCTTTGGCTAATGGAACACGTGCTTGTTAGTTCTTATACTCTGCATTTTTCTCAGTTTTAAGTTCTAATATGTTAAAGATAGATAGATATGGCCCATGTGAACACAAGCTCATTTAACACACCTGA
Organism: Equus quagga; assembly: GCF_021613505.1. Classification (NCBI taxonomy): domain Eukaryota; kingdom Metazoa; phylum Chordata; class Mammalia; order Perissodactyla; family Equidae; genus Equus; species Equus quagga. Next base: position 1,073,646 of record NC_060278.1, read on the forward strand.
CCAGATGCTTCCCCTGTTCTGTGTGGCAGCACTAGTGTATTCTCTTTGTTCTTAATTTACTTGGTTCATTCCCACAGCAGCATATAGGTGCCCTAAGGCGCTGTTGTGGCTCCTTTCCCAGACTCGCCTCCATTCTATCCTCTCCCGCACCCACACTCATCCCTCCACATACAATGCCTAGGTCCTGCTCCATGCATAGTTGGATTCTAATAAATATTGTTGCCTCGACAAATTCACATTCTATTAGCCGGTAAGATGTACAGACCACAGTGAAGAGTTTGATTGAGCCCAGATGCCTAGACTTGAGCTTTCTTCCAGCTTGACCACTGTGAAGTTCTTAAACTGGAGGAAATCACTTTTCGGTACCTCAGTTTCCTCACTTCCGAATAACAGCCTCCATTCACCTGAGTTCAGGTTCCTCTGCTGGAGGGTTGTCTCTCTCACAAGCACAGAACCATCCAAGTCACTTCCTCACCTCTGACCCTCACCCCCAACTCCCCGCCTTCGCCAGTGAGACCAGCAGTCCTCTGAGTGTTTGCTTCCCACTTTCCCTTGTCATTTGCCAAGTCACACTTCTTTCTGATTCACAAACCCTTAAAACCCCACATTCATGCAAGAAGCTTAACTGGTCAGATTAATTGAGAGTAACCACACTTTTCCTAAAACCTCTGTCAGTCCATTGACCTTAGCTACCCTTTCCCTCTTCCTCTCCATTCTTGCCAGGCATTCCAAATCAAAACAGGAAGGGAGAGAGAGACAGAAAGAGAAAGAGATGGAAAGAGCAAGAGGGAGGGAAGAGGAGAGAGGAGAGAGGAAGGAAAGGATGGAAGGGGAAGAGAGGGGAGAGGAGGAAGGAGGAGGGGAGGGGAAGAGAAAGAGAAACGTCCAGAAAAAGTGATGTGTGGCAACGCCATGAGAGAAGCCATGTTGTGTGCCCATGCACAAGATGTGCGCCCTGAAACATCTTGGGTAGACTCTCATAGTTAACAACAAATCAATGGACAGGAGTCATCCATCAGTGCATCGTTAGCTCTTATCTGTTTTTATACACCCTATTCTCGCCCACAGCTTTGTTACTTAATTCTCCTCATTAGGAATTATTAACAAAGCAAAAAAGACAGTTTTACAAAGGAATAGTCAGGCTGGTAACAAGAGCAAACATCAGGACAACTGGTGCGTCCCCAGTGAAGATAGAGACCTATTAAATCAGCCATTCTACCAGGAGAAGTGTCAACGGAGGAGAAATCTACCTGGGATCTCGTGCCTCCTCTCCCGCATTGTTTGTTATTTGTTCTTTGTTCTTGGCCCCGGAAAGGTATGTGGTTTGTTCCTCGTGTGTAACCAGAACAGATGGAGTTGGAATTTCCTGCCTTTCTGGAAAAGGAGGTACAATGAAGTGACCTACAGTGAATAGGGCTTGGATCAGAATTCTAAGGAAAATCCTGCCCACCAAATGCAGAATCTACTACTTTTAAATTGCCACGACTTCTAAAAGAACTGCATATGTCATGGAAAGATCCCGTGGAACTGTAGATAAATGTCATCACTGAGTTCAGCTTTTAAATATATTAACTATTTGTATGGTAAATTGTCCCCATTGATGTATTAGATTAGTTTATAAGTGATACACACAGACTAACAATGGGAATTGTCTGCATTGGGTCACGTGGTCTGTGAATTCTTTAGTCCTGGTATCAGGATATCAGATGCCAAGTCAAGGAGGCTCCTGGAACCAGCAGTAGGTCCCTCCCAAAAAAGGGAAAAATGGGCTTCTTGTACCAAATAATTTATTGATTTGTTTATCGAGGGCTTCCTCCTATGCTCTTCTATGTCTTAGGGGAAGGTACAGGAAGCACAGGCCTTACTCCCTGCCACCAGGAAATGTTCACTCACATCACCACAAAACAACAAAATGGTACATAATTAAAAGCTACGTGTGCAGTCAAGACAACAACTATAATTGGGAAGGGAGATGTCTGCAGGCTTGAGGTAAAGGGAAAGATGATTTTAACAGCTGGTGCTTGATCAGGATACAAATAGGTGAGAAGAGGTGCGGTGGGACCAGAGACCAGAGGGCCCCCAGCAATAGAATTTTTGCAGAACATCTATAGGTCACCATGCAAATTGGCGGTGGGTTGGGGAGTGGGGGTCAGGGAAGGATTCACAAATAAGATTATCAACTGCACCTTGAGGGGAGACGTAAGAAGCATAAAGTACTCAAGAAACGACAAGCAGTTCAGTACAGCTGAACTTTACGTCTTAGGAAGAAAGCATGGGAGCAGTGAGAGGTGAGCCTGGGAAAGTAGTCTCAAAGTATCAAATCAGGAAGGTCCTTGAGTGCTGTGCTCAGACATCCAATTACATCCAAGCTTCTGCAAAGACACAGTTTGCTTCAGGAAATCTGACAGGAGGCAACAGAAGGAGAAAGTCGGCTTAGATCCCACCCCTTCTGAAAAGCTCCCTCCCGCCTTAAGCTCCCGATGCACCTCTTTTACCCCATGAAGATGAATAAAGTAAAGAACAAGAAGGTGTCGAGGAGTCCAGCGGCACAGACGATTAGTAGAGTTTGGTGGGTGGGAGGTCAGCCACAACACAGAGGGAATTGGGTGCACAAACACAGTGCTTATCCCGAAAGACTGGGAGATCCGAGATACAACCAGTCCCTGAGGAAAGAGAGGGATTGAGCACAGATCAGCACAACAAAACAGGGGCCTCGTTTCTACACGGGCTTAGAAGGGAGGCTGCAGGGCAAAAGCCCAGCTCTTAGACTCAAACAAGGGCTAGACTGCATGTCTGAGCAGGCGTGCCAGCCAAGAGGAGCTCTGGTAAACCAATGAAGGACCAAGAGATGGCCCCAAGAAGCTGTGGTGAGGCTGAACCACGGCCCCACTATGGACTTGAGAGGGATGTGAAGACCTGGCGCCGCCTCAGTATGTAGCACGCTGTTTGGGGCACTAATGGAAAGTGGGCTGTGGGACTGGGGAGTTATAGGAGAGCACAGAGCAGGGCAAAGGATTAGCATAAAATGGGAGGGAAAAAACACAAAGTCATTTTGCAAAATCTATCACATGACCTTTATGAGTACATAAATTTATTTTTTTCCTTTTGGAGCCTGAATCCTGCTGTGGAATGTACATGTTGTGAAATTCTAGCACATTATAAGAACACAAACTTTTTCTCTTACCATTGGGGTTTATCAGCACAGGATCTTTTACTTGAAGCCAGCAAAATTTTCAGCATAGGCAGGAGCAGTGTAATGAAGCTCTGTTCATGAATAAAGGCATTTTTCACCTGCTGAGGCCATTAGTCATTATCCAGGGTCTAACTGTGACGTGCATGGTGGAGAAGCCTGTCCACTGAAAATAAGATAAATTGGTAATTCCAAGCTTGCTGGATGAGTGAATCTCCCATCAAGTCTCTTTCCCTTTTTACGTTTTTAGGTTAAATGAACAGGTGTTATCACTACCATCTGTATATTTAGATGTACACCTTTATGAATTCTATTCACTCTTGCAGGGAGCAAGCCAGTGTGGGATATGAAAACCAGCATTCTTTGAGCTCTTTGTTGGCTGTCCGGGGGGTGCGGTGCACACATGTGCCCCCCAGTGGAGGTCTGATTCAGGGAGCATAGACATAAACACAAATAAATCCCAGTAATTATGAGCTCTACAAGAACCCACAACTCCAACTTCAGGACTCTGCTAAACCTGGATTGGAAAACACAGCTTAGGCCAGGTAACTCCTTGAATCTTTATTTCGGAATTGGCCGACTTGGTCAGGTCCGCAGAGAAGGGACAAAGACCTAGCAACTCCAAGAAGCCAGACCTAACCAACAGCAGGATGGGGAAGCTGTGGCTGCCTCATATGTCCAGGTGCCAAGAGAAGGCTAGGCCCACTGCTCCAAGGCAAAGGAAGCAGGGAGGAGGTGAGACAGCCTGCTCTCACCTTCAACACAGTGGGGGACCCAGTGAATGCCAAGTGCTGACCAAACAGATGACCAATGACTGAGGAGGAGTGTGTGAGGAAGTAGAGAGAACACACGCTTCCAGTGCCCCCTCCACTGCTCCTCGGGGGGCGGGGGGGGGGACAACCCCCATTGACGACTGAGGTAGGAATGTGAGGAGAGGAAGAAAGTGAATTCCCCATGGCATTTTACGTGTGTTGCCTGATTTAATCTTCACACTCACCGTGTAGCGTATATATGGTTATCTCTATTTATACAAACAGGGACACCAAGGTCCAGAGGCTAGGTTACTCGCACAAGGTTAGAAAGCGAGTAAGAGTGTCCAAATTTAAACCTGCGGCTACTCCAGGAGTCACATTCATGTTCCTCTCACTCTACCTTGATGACTGGAGCTGCTGGAATAAAGTACCACAAACGTGGAGGCGTAAAACAATAGAAATTTATTACGTCATAGTTCTGGAAGCCAGAGGTTCAAAATCAAGGTGCTGGCCGCCCCGCTTTAGAAGGCTCTAAGGAAGAAGACTTCTTTGTCTCTTCTAGCTTCTGGTGACGCCTGGCATTCCTTGGCTTGTGACTGCATCATTCTCGTCTCTGCTTTGGTCTACGCGTGGACTTCTTTTCTGTGCGCTTGTGTGTGTCCTGTCCTCTTCTTACTAGAAGACCAGTCATTGGATTTCGGGCCCTCCATAACGCAGTGTGATTCCATCTGCTATGGTCTGGGTGTGTCCCCTCAAAGTTCACATGTTGAAATCCTAACCCCCCAAGAACGATGGTTTATGAGGCAGGACCTTTGGGGGGTGCTTCAGTCATCACAGTGGAGCCCTCATGAATGGGATTAGTGTTCCTATCAAAGAAGCTCCAGAGAGATTGCAAGCCCCTTCCACCGTGTGAGGACACAGAGAGAAGGCGCCAGCTATGAACCAGGAAGAGGGCCCTCACCAGAACGTGACCACGCTGGCATCTTGAGCTTGGACTTCCAGCCTCCACAACTGGGAGAAATAAATTTCTGCTGTTTATAAACTACCCAGCCTGTAGTGTTTTCTTATAGCAGCCTGAACAGACTAAGACATCAACTTAAATAATTCCATCTGCAAAGACAGTTACAAGCAAGTTCACATCCTAAGGTTCCAGAGACAACCCACTACAATGACATTCACAGGGTGACCTTCTCAGCCAACTAACTAGGAGTATGGAGGGCATTACACGGACCTGCAGCCTGGTGTGTGCTGTGCACTTGATTTGAGGGGCAGGATGTGTAAGGCGTAATAAGGACTGAGTCTGCGTGATCACAGAACAACAGCTGTGACATCGCCAGTCGAGTCAACTTTGTGGAAGAGAGAAGGGGATGTGGAGAGGAGGAGAATACAAAGAGGTGACTGACAGGGGCCACATGCTCAAATTTAAATTTCTTCCAAAGCGAATTGGGATGAACTCCAGGAGGCTTGGATCAGTCGGGCATGTTCAACACCAGCATGAAGAATACAATATTTGCTTCTGTTTGCAAAATAAACCAGAAGACAGAGAGCAGCTAGAAGTAATAGTGGTATATTGGGCCAGGCCTGAGGTGGTTGTAACTGCGGAAGAGGGCAGAATGAACTACAAAATGTCAGGAAATACTTGATAAAAGATGAACTCTGAGGGACAAAACTAAGGAGAGAGAGGCCAAAATAAATCCAAGTTTAAAAGATCGTGAAAAGTTTCCGTCATTCCCAGTAAGGGACAAGGCGAGATTTCTAACAACCAGGTGCTGGCCCAACAAGAGCATGCAGTAAAGCAAACCATGCCTTATGCTGGAGAGCACAAACCACAGCCCAGCCTGCAGGGCCGCTGCTCAGCTCATCCACAGAAAGTACAGCAAACCTCAATGCCCAGCACGGGCACCTACCCTTCCGAGGGCTCGTCTCAGCGGCCAGCTGGACAACAGCTCGTGAGCCCGATGCCGTCTTCTTGCCTCCTATGAGCCGAGGAACGTGCTCAGCCGTTACTCTGGTTCAGGCTGGGTATCTAACCAGGGTTCTGTCTACCCAGAAGTGAACACTAGCTGTTATTAGTACTTTCTTCTTGGTTCTTTGGACCAAAAGACCACTTTTTCCCCCTAACTTTGGGCTATCATGGATAAAGTGGCTACGTATATTTGTACATAAATCTGTGTGGTCCTATGTTCTGTTATATTTCCAGCAGAGGAATGACATCTAATTTACTTTTTGAAATAGACTTTACTTTTCAGAACAGTTTTAGTTCACAGTAAAATTGAGCAGAAAGTACGAAGTGTCCATATTCTTCTTGGCCCCCCCGACACACACACAACCTCCTCCACTATCCACACCCCACAACAGAGCCATACATGTGTTGAACCTTCGTAGACACACCATTGTCAGCCAAAGTCTCTATTTATCTTAAAGTTCACTCTTGTATGTTCTACGGCTTTTGACAAATGCGTGATGACTCGTATCCAGCATTACCATTCAGAGTATCACACAGAGTAGTTTCAATACCCTAAAAATCCTCTGTGTTCTGCATAATCGTGGCTCCTTTCTCCCTAATTCCTGGCAACCGCTGATCCTTTTACTGTCTCCATAGTTTTGCCTTTTGCAGAATGTCATGTAGTCGGAATCAGACAGTATGTAGCCTTTCCAGACTGACTTCCTTCACTTAGTAACATGCATTTAAGCTTCCTCCGTGTTTTTGCATTACTAATTTCTTTTTAGTGCTGAATAGTATTCCATTGTCTGGACATGCCATAGTTCACTTATCCATTCATTTCCTGAAGGATATCTTTGTTGCTTCCAAGTTTTAGCAATTATGAATAAAGCTGCTGCAAATATCCAGGTGAAGGTAATTTGTGGACGTAAGTTTTCAACTCATTTGGATGAATACTAAAGAGTGTGATTGGTGCACTGTACAGTAAGAGTACGCTTAGTTTTATAAGAAACTGCCAAACTGTCTTTCAAAGTTCCCATTCCTCCACATCCTCACCAGTATTCGGTGCTGTCAGTGTTTTGGATTTTGGCCACTTCAATATGTGTGTAGTGGTATCTCACTGTTGCCCTAATTTGCATTTCCCCAGTGACATATGATGGGGAGCATCTTTTCATAAACTTATTTGCCATCTAAATATCTTCTTTGGTGAGGCAGCTGTTCAGATCGTTTGCTCATTTTTTAATTGAGATGTTCTTTTTATTACTGTTGAGTTTTAAGAGTTTTTGTATATTTTGGATAACAGTCTTGTGTAGATATATCTCTTGCAAACATTTTCCCCGACTGTAGCTTTCCTTCTCATTCTCAACAGTATCTTTCACATATCAGAAATTTTTAAATGAAGTCCAGCTTAACTATTATTTCTTTCATGGATTGTGCCTTTGGTGGTGTATTTCAAAAGTTATAGCCATACCCAAGGTCGCCTAGAATTTTTTCCTATCTTTTCTCCTCTGAGTTTTATAGTTATGTTTTACGTTCCTATCTATGATCCATTATGAGTTAATCTTTCTGAAGGATATGGGATCTGTGTCTAGATTCATTTTTTTTCACATGGATGTCCAGTTGCCCCAGCAGCATTTCTTGAAAATACTGTATTTTCTCATTGTCTTTTATTTACTACTTTGTTGAAGATCAGTTGATTATATTTATGTAGGTCTACTTCTGGGCTCTCTATTCTGTTCCATTGATTTGTTTATTCTTTCAGCAGTACCACACTGTCTTAATTACTGGAGCTTTATAGTAAGTCTTAAAGTCGAGTGGTGTCCATCCTCTAACTTTGTTCTTCTTCAATATTGTGTTGACTGTTCTGGATTTTTCACCTCTCCATATAAACTTCAGCATAAGTTTGTTGATATCCACAAAATAATTTGCTGAGATTTTGACTGACATTGACATTGAATCTGTAGATCGAGTTGGACAGAACTGAAACCTTGACAATATTTACTCTTCCTAACCATGAACAGGGACTTATGTCTCCACCTATTTGTTTATTTGATTTTGTTCATCAGAGGGTTTTGTTTGTTTTGTTTTTTATTTTTCCTTTTTCTCCCCAAAGCCCCCCCGGTACATAGTTGTGTATTTTTAGTTGTGGGTCCTTCTAGTTGTGGCATGTGGGATGCGGCCTGAGCATGACTTGATGAGTGGTGCCATGTCCGTGCCCAGGATCCAAACTGGAGAAACCCTGGGCTGCCAAAGCAGAGCACAAGAACTTAACCACTTGGACAAGGGGCCAGCCCCCCAGTTCATCAGAGTTTTATAGTTTTCTCCATATAGATCTAGTACATATTTTGTTAGATTTACATCTAAATATTCTTTGGAAGATGCTAATTTAAATGGTATTGTGTTTATAATTTCAAGTTCCATGTGTTCATTTCTGCTATGTAGAAAAGAGATGACTTTTGTGTGTATATATATATATTTTTTTTTTTGAGAAAGTTTAGCCCTGAGCTAACTGCTGCCAATCCTCCTCTTTTTGCTGAGGAAGACTGGCCCTGAGTTAACATCTGTGCCCATCTTCCTCCACTTTATATGTGGGACACCTACCACAGCATGGCTTCCCAAGTGGTGCCACGTTCACACCCAGGATCCGAACAGGTGAACCCCAGGTCACCAAAGCAGAGCATGCACACTTAACCACTGTGCCACTGGGCTGGCCCCATGACTTTTGTATATTAACCTTGTATCCTGAAACCCTGCTATAATTGTTTATTGGTTCTAGGAGTCTTTTAGTCCATTCTTTTGAATATTATACTAGGTGATCATGTCATCTGCAAACAAAGACAATTTTATGTCTTCCTTCCCAGTTAGTATACCTTTTATTTCCTTTTCTTGTCTTATTGCATTAGATAGAATTCCAGAACAATGTCAAAAAGAAGATGTTAAAGGGCACATCCTTGCCTTGTATCTGATCTTAGTGGGAAAGCTTCAAGTTCCTCACCATTAAGTATGATGTTAGCTGTAGATTTTTTGTTGATAGTCTTTATCAAGTTGAGAAAGTTCTTTTGTGTCCCTAGCTTGCTGAGAGTTTTTATCATGAATGGGTGTTGGATTTTGCCAGATACTTTGCCTGTATCTACTGATATGATCATGTGGTTTTTCTTCTTAGCCTGTCAATGTGACGGATTAAGTTAATTGATTTTAGAATGGTAAATCAGCCTTTGCATACCTGAGATAAATCCCATTTGATTGTGGTATATGATTCTTTTTATAGATTGTTGGATTTGATTTGCTAGTATTTTGTTGAGGATATTTTCATCTATGTTTGGGAGAAATATTGATCTATAATTTTCTTTTCTTGTAATATGTTTGTCTGGTTTTAGTATTAGGGTAATGCTGGCCTCATAGAATGGGTTAAGAATTAGTCCCTCTGCTTCTATCTTCTGGAAGAGATTGTAGAAAATTGACATAATTTCTTCCTTAAGTATTTGATAAAATTCAGAAGGGAACCTATTGGTGCCTCCTGTTTTGTGTTTTGAAACATTACGCATTATTGATTCAATTTTTTAAATAGATATAGGCCTATTCAGATTCTCTGTTTCTTCTTGTGTGAGTTTTGGCAGTTTCCATCTTCCAAGGGGTTGGTCCACTTCATCTTGGTTATCAAATTTAGGGGCATAGAGTTGTTCATAATATTCCTTTGTTATCCTCTTAATGTCTATGGGGTCTATAGTGATGTCCCCTCTTTCATTTCTCATATTAGTAATTTTTGTCTTGTCTCTTTTTTCTCAGTTACTCTGGCTAGAAGCTTTTCAATTTTATTGATATTTTCAAAGAACCAGCCATTGGTTTTGTTGATTTTCTCTGTTGACTTCCTGTTTTTAGTTTCAATGATTTCTGCTCTAATTCTTATTATTTCTCTTCTTTGGCTTACTTTGGATTTAATTTTCGCTTCCTTTTCTGGTTTCCTAAGGTGGAAGCTTGGAATAATGATTTTCGATCTTTCTTCTTTTCTAACACATGTATTCAATGTTCTAAATTTCCCTCTAAGCACTGTTTTTTTGCATTCCACAAATTTTGATGTCATATTTTCATTTTCATTTAGTTCAAAATATTTTGTAATTTCTGTTGAGATTTCGTCCTTGACCCTTGTGTAATTTAGAAGTGTGTTGTTAATCTCCATGTATTTTGGGGATTTTCCAACTAGTTTTTAGTTATTGATTTCTAGTTTAATTCTATTGTGGTCTGAGAGTAGATACTGTATGATTTATACTCTTTTAAATTTGTTAAAGTGTGTTTTATGGCCCAAAGGTAGTCTATCTTGGTGAATGCTCCATGTGAACTTGAGAAGATATGTAACCTGCTGTTGTTGGGTAAAGCAGTGTGTAGACGTCAATTATATCCAGCTGATTGATGGTGGTGTTGATGTTAACTATGTCCTTACTCATTTTCTGCTTGCTGAATCAGTTCATTTCTGATAAATAGGTGTTGATATCTCCAGTTACAACAGTGGGTTCACCTGTGTCTCTTTGCAATTTTATTAGTTTTTGCCTCACTTAGTTGGCCGCTGTGTGGTTAGGTCTGTACATGTTAGGGAAAGTTATGTCTTCTTGGAGAATTGATCCCTTAATCATGATGTATGGCCTTCTTTATCCCTAATATTTTTTTCTTGCTCTGAAGTCTGCTCTGTCTGAAATTAAAATAGTTACTTCAGATTTCTTTTGGTAGTGTTGGCATAGTATATCTTTCTCTCTCCCTTTACTTGTAATCTGTAGGCATTTTTATATTTCAAGTGCATTTCTTGTAAGAACATATAGTTGGGTTTTGTATTTTTATCCACTCTGACAATCTCTGTATTTTAATTGGTATATTTGTTTTCCACACTTTTTTCATTGGGAGAACCTGTCAGAACTCCTGGAGGTAAAACTCAAAAAAATGTGTGGAGTTTTTAACTCTCAGACTTATTCACACAAGTCTATCCACACAAGAGCTATTCATCTTGCAATTTGTCAATTACACTTCCGGTTCCCCTTGATGTTTCCGCTCGTGCATCTCTGAACCAGTAAATTGTGATTCTCTATATTTGCCTGTCTGTCTCTCCAGTTTGGGGGGCAGTGGTTTGTTCCTGTGACTTCTCTTCTCTGAAGAATCTAAGAAGAGTTGCTGATTTTTCAATTTATTTATCTTTTTATTTGTGGTTAGAAGGATGACTTCCAACTTCCTTACATACAGAATTGGACACCAAAAGTCTCTATTTGTTTTTAGAATGATTTTTCTTAAAGTCTTTCATGATTTTTCCACTGTAGCTTTTTTTAAACTCAAGATTTACATTTAGCATTAAATTCATTCTTTTTTGCATCTATCTCATAAAAATTATGAGATTTATTCAGCCAAACATAGTTGTCTCTTTTAATTCATATTTAGACCTACACAAAATTTTGCTTCATAATTTTAAAATCTAAACAGAAATAAATCTTCCATCACTTTGGGCCAGAGTTGCCTGTATCACAATTTCTGCAGGACTAGCAAGTCAGGTCTTCCTGTATCAAAGTTCAAGTTCCTATGATGAATTCACAGTGCATAAGCTTCCTATCTTTAACGTATGCTCCGACAACATCATCAAAAATTTTCCAAGAAAAGACTACTCGATTTTAATAAAACTCCAAACACTTGGCTCGACATCCTCTTGTAAAAGTATAACCACTTCTAAATAATATTTTTGAATATACTTAAAAATAATTCAATTCTATTATTCAGTGCAAGCAAAATGGTAGATGTTTACTAAAATCCAGAAATCTTATATATTGTTTATCAAGTTTATCAAATAAAAAACATAGAGATGACACTCCAAAAGAATTTTGGGACATGCAAATGGCAATATTTTAAAAGAATTTGATCCATTGGAAATAACTACTATTATATTCTTGGTCACCGTCAAATCTCCTGGATTACACCACATCATAAAACAGAGGCACTATTCTCTACTGTCATCATTTACCAATATGTGATTAAATAGATTAGATCAACAGTAAGATGTATGTACTTTCAGAAACCCATTCAGTGAGAAACATGGGTCCATCTATTTTTCCCATGGATACCAAGCCCGTCAGGCTCACCCACATCCTCAGGGTGGACATGTCAGTGAGGATTACAGGCACTTGTTTTGTCCACCCTCTTGGATCTGAACATTGTCCCCTTTTATATGTGCTCAAGGAAAAGCTTCAGAGACAATAAAATATCTGTGCTCCAAGAATGGTATTTTTTTAAGGTTTTTTTCTGTTACTGTTAATTTTATTTTATTTTATTTTTTTCTGCTTTATCTCCCCAAACCCGCCCCGTACACAGTTATATATCTTAGTTGCACGTCCTTCTAGTTGTGGGATGTGGGACACCGCCTCAACGTGGCCTGATGAGTGGTGCCATGTCCGCGCCCAGGATCCGAACCCTGGGCCGCCGCAGCAAAGTGCGCAAACTTAACCACTCGGCCACGGAGCCGGCCCCCTGTTACTGTTAACTTTAGATATTGAACTCTTTCTAACATAAAAAATTCCTGTGTCCTATTTTCTTTCAAAAATAAGTGGTGAATTATGTTAATGCTCCATGAAGAAGTGTCACCAAATCAATTTTAATGCTCTAACTTTTAAAATCATCCCTCATTCTATACCAATGTTTCTTGGCCAGTTTTTCACTTTCATCCCCATAAGGAGCCTTTTTAGATATTTTTTCCGAAATCACAACCCCTCCTGCCCACAAAACTTTAATATCATAGATGCACTGTATATCTGTGTACATATTGTGGCCCTTTGGAGGACCACGCACCACTAAAAATCTAAGTTTTTGCTCCACCCACAAGAACTAATTTTTGTCCCCTTGGGAGTGATATACAGGTCGTACTGAGAGTCATGCCCTAGATGCTAAGGCTGTTTCAGGCTGTTTTTTGTGGAGTATTTTTATGACAGGGCCTGTTTCCACAGTCTTTCACTTGTAATAATGATGCTTGACGGCTAATGCATTTAACTGTCAGATTTCCTGCAGGAGGGCCAGCTCAGGCAGGCCTGCACCTTAGGACGGGCCGTGGAACTGAAGGGAGCCTCTGGCTGAGCTCTCCGCCCTGGTTTTGAACAGTCAATTGCTGGGGAGATAAGTCTCCTCCGTGAGTCCCCCAAGGACAGAGCAACAGTGAAGGGGACCCCGGAGTATCTTCTCTGAATTTTCTCTCACTTCTGAGAACTTCCTGTAACTGCATTCTCTGAGGCCCTGGCTCCATACAAAGTTGGACACAGGCTCATGGAAGAGATGGACACAAGGCTGGACCACTAGTCCTGGGCCTAACCCAGACCCCAGGTTTAATAAACTTAAGAGACAAAGCAGATTCCAGGGCTGGAATAAACACTTGTCACATATCTCATCTCAGGTAAACAGGCATGGTCGTGGCTGCGTACGTTGATTAAAGCTGAAACTGCTCAGGGAAACAAACTCGTTTCTACCTTTCCCACCCCACACCAATTTACCCCTCCCCTACTGCCCACAGATTTCATTTACTTTTGTTTGCCTGAAAATCTTACAGCCCAGTGAACCTCGTGTTTGTCTACTAGCAAAGTAAAGCTTTCTGCGTCTTCAGTGGTGATGGCTCCAGTCAAGAGGCAACCATTCCTCGTCCTGAGGTCACTGTGGCTTCTGTCACACCCAGGGCTGTGGAAACAACTGTGACCAGAGACATGAAGCATGATTTCCCCACTGACTCTCAGCTCCTTCCCAGGGGTTGAGAATTATAACACCAACAAGTTAATTCTGTAAAATAAAAGATATTGTTCTCATCCCACAACTATGAAAATATGAGAAAAAGTTGTGTAAGGAAAACGAACATCTATGTTAACAGTATCCCGAACAAAGAAAAATTACATTTTATCTGCAACATCTATCGATGGTGTGAAAAAGAGTTACATTTTGTATGTCACTTCCCCATATTTTGCCTCACGACTAGGTTTCATAGTTCTAAAATTTAACTCTAACTTTTGTAATTACCTATTAAAAGTCCACCCAAAAGATGTCCTGTCCTTCCTGCAGTTATGTTCCTATCCAGTGTGTCCCTTCTTCCTGCCCTGCCATGCTGTTCTCAAGATTCCAGAATCCAAATGAACCTGCCCACGTGCCCACCAGCGTCCAGGCTTGTCCTTCTGCTGTGGTTTCCTTTCGGCTTCTTCCACTCGTACAGAAGCATCGCCTGGTCATCTTAGTCAAGTGTTTCCTTGTAGGAATCAGTTCAGCATCCAGAAGGACGAGAGATTCTGACTCCTTGAGGTCCTGTGTATTTCATTCATCAAGGGTTAATGGAAATGTTTTGGCTTCTTGTAAGCAGAAGAACTGAGTGCAATTCCCACCACGGTAGAACTTCACTGTTAGACATTAATGCTCTACAGACCCAGCGTGAATTGACTGAGTTCGTGATTCAGCAATTATAACGTGAACACTTAAACCTATATTCCGAGTTTCCATACTTAGCCTAGAACAGTTAGATGATGGTGTTGTTTTAATTGCAGTGAATTTGAAATAGGGCAGTATATTTGTTGGATATAAAATTTCAGTGATGGGCAGATTGCCCTTGTAACAGGGTCTCGCCTTCATTCAGACTATCCCTCCTTTCTCTTCCAGCCTTCACTGACCCTCTGTTGTAGAGGATCCCAATTAGACTGGGAAATCTACTAAAATGAGCAAAGGGGTCAGGGGAAATGAGGGAGAGGTGAGACAAAAAGGGAGTGAGAATAAAGGAGAAAGGGAGGCGGGCGAGCTGCCATCCTTCACCCAGAGGGTATCTTTGTCAGACATTGCATTTCAGCCCAAGTAGCAAATATGGGTCCTTTTCACACGGTACCTCAAGGGATTTCATTTGGGACTTTGAAATTCTTTGCTAGTGCAGAATTTCACAGCTTTGCTACAAATAGGAATCGGATATTTATGATTAACACTTTTACAGAAGCTCCAGGCCACAGATTGTCGGTGATCACAAGCCTAGGAAAAATCATCAGCAGAACTGCAGGTCCCCGTGTTGCCGTTAAACCACACTTACTGTCTGGGGCCCTCATATGGTCCCAACTGGCCTGGTGCAGTTATCTGTTTATACGTGCATTGCTTCTCTTCCCTAAATTAGAAGTTTCTTGAAGGCAGGGACTGTATTTTATTCACTTACATATTCCCTATAGGACCCAGCAAGTACTACAGTAAGCACATAATAAATATTTAATCCACTGATAATTACTAGTGCATTATATCATTATAATATACAGAGAGTTCAGGATATTGAAGTCATTTCAGCCAAGGTACCGAATACACAATCCATTTGACATGCTGCTATTGACATTGCCATAAAAAACAGATTTAATTAAATAATAATCAAGTGCCCCCACCCACACCCCTCAAAACATAAGATGATTTGGGGGAAAACAAGGAGTTGGTCAGAGGCTAATGATAATAATAATAACATAAGTCTTTTTCTCTTTCACCCCACAATCCACCTCTAGACTACCCGCTCCAACTGTGCACCAAGAAGATGAGATTTCTCTCTGCGCCTTCAATCATGGAAGGCAGTGATAGCTGACTGAAAATAAGTCAAGGAATAGGAATACAAACCTTCCAGCCCACCCCTTTGCCCAGGTACAGCTCACAGGAAGTCTCTTTAACAGACTCACCTGTGTGGCTGTCCCCTTTGTATAAATATCAGAAAATAAAGCATGCAGATCTGAAAGTATTTAGCCTTCTCCGAATCATTTATGAAAACCCTGGAAAAACACTCACCCAAATGGACTCCAGTGGAGTTTAAAGATAGTGCATTTGCCTCAAAAGCCACTCTCTTCTGTTTATCTCTGCTTGCTTCCAGCTTGAATACCTGGGAGAGTTAGGACTTTATGTTGCATACCTGTTGATGGCTGATTTAAGGCTTAAAAGGAGCAGTCCCGACAGTTGTGCAGATGCAGACCCAGCTGGAGACTCCCGAGGCTCCTGTGACATCCCTGCGAGCTTCCGGAAGGGTTTAGGCAGCGCTGGAGGCAGATCAGCAAAGAAATATCTGAGAACTGAAAACACTGCTGGTGTGGCTCCGTGTTTCCCCACATCTTTAGAAGTATGGATATTAAAAAGGCCCTCTCTACAAGCTCAGAGGCTATGGGAAGAGGGGATTCTCTTCTCTTCCTTGAAATACGTCAACTAAAACATATACACGTATATTGTTTGATAAAACACACCGGGAAAATGTTTTTCTTCTCTTTGCAAAGGAAGGGTAAAAACGAGACCAAGGAAAAGCCTTGGCACTTTGGGGCTGATCGCTGATCCCAAGCTGTGTTGATCACAGGGATTTCACTAGGCCCAGAGAAGCAGAGCTGTGTCCCCCAGCCTGGCAGGGCCCCAGAGAGGCCTGCAGGAGCCTGGCAGCCTTGAGGCTAGGGTCTTCCCAAACGGCCTGCACGCAGGCTACAGAACCTTAGACACGTGACCACTGCTGTTCTGTTTTGACCGGCTCTCCAGAACTGAAAGAGGCGCTGGGAGAAGCTTGTTGAGATCTACCCTCAGAGATAAGAGCTGGAAGCAAGAATTCACTGGGTTTCCAGTTTCCATTTGGGCAAAGCAAAAGGAGACGGAGGAAAGAAAGTAAGCTGAGCAGCTGGGGCCGGGGGGAAAAGTGTCGCATTTCTTTCAGAAATATGCGAGCAGCTAGTCTCCTCTCAAATGGGCCCAGAGCTTAAAGTTAGAGGGACTTTTGTGGGGATGTGACCAGAGAAATATTCAGAGGCAGTGAAGTATGCCCTAGAAGACTTCTAATCACTCAAGGCAGGCAGTTACCTGTTGTGCCCCTGCAGGGGACCCCCCCCCCACTTGCTCAGGCAACAGCGGTCAACAAGCCCCCACCCCGGGCTAGCTGCTGAGATGCCAACTGGGAGCAAAGCTCTCAGAGCCCTACCTAGGTGAATCTCCGCGCAGCAGGGGAACAAAACTGGTCAAATCAGCACACCAAAAATTATGGGCAGTGCTCTAACAGGAAAAGGGTAAGATGTTATGAGAGCATAAAATAGAGACCCTGGAAAAGTGTGGGTTGTAGAGAAATTAAACGTGCTTATGAAGGTAAAGAAGCATGTGTCTTAAGATGAGACAGCACACTTCTAGAAACTCTGATAAAAGGGGTATTGATGTTTTTTGTTAGATAGCCAACTGCTTCAAATATCACCAAATGCTTCGACACTAGTCTATATGACATATTAAAATTACTCTAACTTGACCTCCCCCCCCCGCAATAAATCTAAGCAACACCAACAGTTACAATTTTAATAAACTTTTGCTAACAGAATGTTCCAAGATCACACCTCTGCTGTACCTTGGACTAATTAAGAACTTAGCTGGAGTAGAGAAAAAGCTCACCCCAGGCACTTTCATAGTGATACAAAGATCTTTTGCATGTCTTCATGCATTTTTTAGAAATGAATGTCCTGAAGGAAAATTAATACCAGAAATGATTTTTATAGAGGCAGAACTTAATTTTAATCTTCACATTTTATATCTTGAAAATGCTTAATGAATTCTGATTGAGATCAGTAAAATATATAAGCACAGACAAGAGCCACAAAAGAGAAACAATGCAAAATTAGTATTTCTTGGTCTAGAAGCTCAGAGTCATTTGTGGTGATTAAATGAGTTTTGACTAGATAGTGGTGACAGTAATATCAAATATTTTAAAGAAAAAAGATCTGAATGATCTTTCCACATATTTCCACATCGACAGCTACTGTGGTAGACTGCAAACACAGCCCCCATTCTTCACCGGCCCTCTGTCCACACTCTGCCATGTGACTTTGTTTCGCCTTTATACTGTTGACTATATCATTCTGGCTGAGGACATCCAGGGTCAGCCAGCAGCCAGCAAACCCCACACAAGCGAAAGAGCCCAGACAAGACCAGCGGTCACCTACCCACACCCCAGACACGAGAGCAATAAATGCTTACTGATACATGTGGTCGGGGACCATGCCTGTTTGTTATGGAGCATTATTGTGACAATGCTAAAGCAACCACCATCCCAAAGTAATCATCTTCCTCCAGCACATTCAAGCCTCTTGCCTCCATGCTCTGGAACGTCACCTTCCCGAAAAACGCCATCCATCAATTAGTCTAGCTTTCTGCCTCCGCCACTCCTACACCTGAATGGCTAAGTAATCCTGGGGAAAAACCACAGAACTATTCATATAGAGGCTACTAGGAACGGATGACAGCCCACCTCAGCCATTCTCTCCCACAACACAACTGAGCCGTCCTGTTCATGTCTCTGGAGAGATCCTTCTCCCCATTCTCCTCAGGAGCCACTTCAAACTCTCCTGGTGTCGCTCGAGCTCCCAGCTCCCTCACTATATCCTTCATGCTAGATAACTCTGCTCCCTTTCCTTATGACCTCAACCGAACATAGAGACACACGTAGTCCAGTTTGGGAGAGATGTCCCAGTAAAACACAGTCCACTGCCACAGGAAATTACAAAGTAACTCCGATCCTTCACTTGCATTGCTCTGAGAACGTAAAAAGGGAATCCGAAGGTGTAACTCAGTGCTACACTGAATATAATTTTCTTCCCTTCCTTTCTTAATTAAGTCCCTCCCCAAAAGAGAAAACGCTACTCCAGAAATTTTCACCAATCCCCAAAAAGTCTGTCATCCGTACTAGACAAACCATCTCTTCTTCCAGTTCCTTCTGCCTATTTATTAAAAATATACAATCTATCCCAAACCTAGACTTGCTGAATCCTAATTTCAGTGGAAGAGGCCACACCATTTGTGTGTTTAAGAAGGTCTGTGGGTCATTCCTACACTCAAGCAAGTTTGGAGGGCCCTGCTGTCTCGCACTCTGGGCCTCCGTCTCAGTGGCACATCGGGATCTCTCGGGAAGTTTAAAAAAGTGCTAATGCTTGTGCCTGCCCCTCACCCTCCACTCCAGGTTCTGATTTAATTGAAATGGAACAAGTCCTGGACATCTGTACTTTTAAGAGCTCCCCAGGTGGTTCTAATGTGCAGCACAGTTTGAGAACCAAATATTGCCCCAGGTGTACAGGGGAAAACACTGCAGGAGGGTGTAATTGGAAGGAACCAAAGAACTCACATATGCAAATCTTTTCCTTACTACAGTCCAAACAGATACAGAAGTCAACTTCTGTCTAAAAATGAGGAGCAAATGGAGACTATGGGTTTGCTACTTGCATCCAGAGTAATCCCCAGAATTGGGGATGTGGGAGGAGGAAGGAAAAGGAAGGGAGAGGAAAGAGACATAAAATGGGAGATACGATAACGTGATACATTCATTATAAAAGCTTTACACAGGGACCAGAAGTCATTATTTTATCATCAACTAAAACTAATACCTCAGAGTTGCACAGTTTCTCGCAAAGTCTTCAGAGAGGATGTAGCTCCTTTCTACCTTCCATTTCTTTCTCTTCCTTCCTTGCTTCTTTCCTTCCTTCCTTCCTTTCTTTCTTTCCTTCCTTCCTTCCTATAACAGGCCTAATATTCCACTTAGGCTTCCTTGCTGAAGAGGAGAGTGGACAGGCGAGCAGGTAGATCTATTTAGACAATCTGACAAACTCAAAATGACACACTATGCAGAAAATTCCTTGTGGCAACAAGTCTCTTTGTCAGGGTCATTTTTTCAAGGTGTTGCTCTTGGCTCGCATGGTCCTTGGGGTCATGGGGGAGAAGATGGTGTGGAATCCACATGTGTCCACTGGATCTTTGGTGCCCTTCGCAGAGAGTGCCTTCTCTGGTCTGGCCCCTGATCTATATCCACTGAGGTGTGTGGTCCAGCACCATCTGCTCTTGCAGAGTGACCTTCGCGCTTTGATGAGTGGGGTCCATTGTCCCAACTCTCCACCTCCAATTTCAGAGTCTCTCATATACATTGAGGCCTCTTCCTTCTGACCCTCAGCCTCCACCCAGACAATGACTCCTCAGCAGCTCGGCATCCCCTCATTGGGGCACAAACATCTGAGTCCTCCACACACCAAGTCCATGCACAGGGAGCCAAGGGTGCTGCCCCAGGCTCACTGTTCTGGCCTCCTCCTGCTGCCATATCTACACATCAGCCCCACACTAGGTTAGATGGGCTCTCACCCAAAAGCTGAGGTGCTCTTAGGTATTGTCAACCTTCCCCAGGCCATGTCCAGGGAAAAAGGCCACTCATCTGGTGCCCTGGAGCTCCTTCATGCCTATATGGATGTTTCTAAAAGCACTGCCTCTTCTGTTCTCCCCACAGATCCCCACTCACTGAAATGACACTTTTCTTTGAGTTCTTCTTCCCTGGTTTCACGTCTCTCCCATCCCAATCCCTGTCTCATTGCTTATCATTAAAGGCAGAAAAGGTGCCAAGAGAGAAATTGGCCAAAATATAAGAGAACACAAATCATGAAATACTTCAAAAATAACATTTCAATTATGCAAGTATTCATCCTAGTTATCTTAGAAAAAAAAGTGTGCAATAAATAGAGCTGGTATCATCCAAATATTGATTGCAACCTAATCTGGCTACAAAATTTGTGAAGCCAAGCACAAAATGAATATGGATCCTCTTGCTCAAAATGTTATTAAGAATTTCCGGACAGTGACATAGAGCATTGAACCAAGTGTGGGACCCTTCTGCGTCTGACAGGTTGCCAGTGCCCAGGTTGTGATCCATGCAGCAAGGCCTATCTGCAGTCTCACTAGAAGGTAACCTCTTCCCCTCACCCACCAGACATTTGGTCAAATTTGACTGGGGGGAAAAAAATCAAAGGACTCAACCTGTGA
Organism: Equus quagga; assembly: GCF_021613505.1. Classification (NCBI taxonomy): domain Eukaryota; kingdom Metazoa; phylum Chordata; class Mammalia; order Perissodactyla; family Equidae; genus Equus; species Equus quagga. Next base: position 1,094,329 of record NC_060278.1, read on the forward strand.
AATTTCAGATGTGATTAATTTCCAGATGCTGGGAATAAAAGATCCCCAAATTATTCAACATAACTGTCTTATTTTTGAAGAAGTCTTTCGAAAACAGTAATTTACACTCTAAGTTCTTCAACCCTCCTGCTATATCCATCCTCCAATTAAAGGGGAGCTCCCTGAGCTAATCAAAATGCAAAACCTAGTGTTTCCCCTCTTTTCCCTCCCTCCCTTCCTTTGATATTTGGAATAAAGTATGTTCATCTCAGTATACCTTTACTTTATCATCCAGTTGATTATAAGGCTGTCAGAGATTTCCCTTTATGGAAAAGGTTGTTGCACTTGCCAGACTTACTCTGGGCATGACAATGCCTCAAATTATAGAGCAAACAGCAGCTCAATGAAGAATGAGAGCAATTTTTTTAACAACTTATACCGGCTTCTCAAGATTCATCTGTTCCTCCTATTCTTATCCAGGACATGGCAAAAAAGGAGGGCAATGCCACAACTCATTCAAATTGCCTTGTCTTGAGAAACTGCCTGCTTCCTTCAGAGCAGATTTGAGTGTTTTGGGTTTTTTTTTTTTTTCCTGAGGAAGATTAGCCCTGAGCTAACATCTGCTGCCAATCCTCCTCTTTTTTGCTGAGGTATACTGGCCCTGAGCTAACATCCATGCCCATCTTCCTCTACTTTATATGTGGGACGCCCGCCACAGCATGGCTTGACAAGTGATATGTAGGTCCACACCCGGGTTCCAAATCAGTGAACCCTGGGCCACCAAAGCAGAAGGTGTGAAATTAACCACTGTGCCACTGGAACAGCCCTTGAGTGTATTTTTATGTTGTTATAATTACTATTCTGCTAAGAGTGTCTTCCAATCAGAACACATGATCAGAAGATAAATTCACTTTATAGTACAAGGGACAATTAAGCCATTGAACTAGCACCACTATCCTTTGTTTAATAATATCATTATCATTATTGCATTATGCAATAGTTATCTCCATGCATTATGGAAAGCACCTAGCCGTATAAGGGAGGTATGAGTGATACAAAGATGAAGTATACAGGAATAGTTTGGGGTTCTTTTAGCCACCTTAGGAGCTTATCATAAAGCACTGAATGAATCCATCAGCGGATGCTTCATTGTGGTACAGACTTTAGTCCAGTCCAGATTTCTCAATATCAATATCACAGACAATGAGACTGGATAAATTGTTGTCAGAAGGAGAAACTGCTGACTGGGCATTTGGTCAGCAAATTGTTTGTCCAGACTACAATATGGTGCTAGCCGTGTGTGAAGACATATCTAGAAATTTCTACCATATAAATGGCTATAAGGCAAAGCACCAAACAAGGATCAATAACAACCACCACCACAATAGCAACGTGTATTCTAGGGTTTTATGTATACTCACCATTTAATCTTTCCCACAACCCTACGAGGTAGGTATTATTACACCTATTTTACAGATGAGGGAACTGAGGTACAGAGAGGTGGAGTAAGCTGACCAAGATCACACAGCTAGAACATCACAGAGCCAGGATTCAAAAAGAGTCCACTTTAAAAGTCTGCACTCTTATCCATATACTATTTCTCATAACAAAGTAGAAGGCAAATCAAAGTGCTATATCACTGTAGCATAAAATTAGGAAATCCAAAATTCACTCAGCTTAATATCTTTATTATTTTCTCAGAACCACTGCATGGCCTTAAAACATCAGTCAGATGTACAAGCAACTGTAGCCAAAAGGACTGGCATCCAAATTGGAATACAATAGCATTGCTACTCTGTCCTTCACACTGTGTTCAACTCATAAGCAACGAGTTTGTAAAGATCATAACATAGCTCAGTTTATATTATAAACGTCTCCTCGAAATAACTTGAACGATTTTATGATCATTTAAACAAATTAACAAAAACAAACAATTGATTATGTCTCAATTAACTGTTTTCCTATGCAATTCCCAATCATTTGTTTCCTACAGCAACTCACCAGCTTGCACATTTTTAACCTGATGCTAAAACGTGCAAACAGAGTCTGCTCTCATTTTCCAAGTTGGGGGTGAATGAACGCGCCCTGAGAATTGGGGTCAGCTGCCTTGCCAGGGATTTGAATCATGACAGAGAACTACCTGGCATAAAGCAATTAAGTCTGACCAGTCATGATGGCTATTTAATGAGCCTCCTTGTGGCAGAAGGGCGTTCACTCCACCTGTCTCAAATAGGCTGTGATGTGCCATAAAGCCAATGTAATAAATAATTTAAATGCTGAAATATTCCAGCAGAAAGGCTTTCTTGCTGACTGTGTAGTACCTGGCTGTGCTGTCATAAGTGGAGACACTGGTTAGGAACCTGCCCACTGATTGGTTAACTAAGGGATGGGAAATACAGCACCTCTTTTTATGGGGAAAGAGTTAAAACACTGATTAAGAGTTGAGGATATCAGTGTTTGTACTTCCCATCCATTTATCGGGCACAATGGACAGGCCTTGTCTCCTGTATCAGGCATCTAGAAGGCATGGCCCTGAGATTGAATTAATGATGAGAAGGAGGATGTCCTATAATTACACAAGAAATCACATGCTATGCTATTTAGCCAGCAAAGCTGAGTGGTTTCTGTGGATGGTAAATTAACCCAGTGGGGATTGGGGGAATATTTCTGTGCAAAAGATTTCTTTATTCATGAGAATAATTGGATATTGAAAAGCCATCATGTATTGTGTCTTGATTTAAAACTGTCAACTGATACGTGAAGCGCCCTCCCTCCCTGCCCCCTCTCCTAGGCCCTGTGTGTCTTTGCTCAGCCAATTACAGAGTCGCCTGGCGCAGTGATGCCCAAAGCCCGCACCCAGGACAGCTCCCAAATCCCAGAGGTGGGGGCAAGAAGCCCGTGGCTTGAGAAGCCGGTCCTGATCTGCATTGTCCCTGCAGATCGTTAAAGTGACACCAGGAAAAGAGAAATAACCGTATTTTTTTAAAAGGAGATAAAAGAACAGTCCGTCTTTAAGGTGGAAATCTGAGTATTAGCTTCAAGGTAGCATCCTCTAGGAATTAAAGAGAGTGCTTATTTTTACAGTTCCTGCATGTTTTCAAGCATTTTCTTTCCACAACCACATTCCAAATATATCATTTAGAGAGAAAACACCAGACAAATGCACTGGAAGTTCACAAGTTATGAGGTAATTGCATTAGCACATAGAGAAAAGAGAAAGTATGCACAAAATCCTGATTGGCATTTCTCTGTTTAAAAGGCATTATTTTCCGATACCTGAGCATGCCCAGAGGAGCTGTCTCTGAGCAGCTGTGAAACAGAACCTTTTTACTTCAGGGTTAGTGCAGGGAGCTCATTAGCACCGGCTCTACCCTCAGCTAAACAGCCTTGTTTGCATATTGAAGCAATAGAATGCGTAGGTGTTAAAAAGGAAGAATTGCTGCCGCTCCTCCTGACTGACGTGTCTATCTGAGCTCTTGTGTTTACAAGAGAATAACGGAGCTGCCCCAAAGCCCCTACTGGGCCTGATTATTATGCAGAGGCTTCTTAGATTATGTATAATTGATATCCTTTTTCCCTCCAGCTAACCAATGGCAGCTCTCAAGAGTAATACTAATTCTCCTGCATCTCACCATCCAAGCAAACACTGGAAATTGCTATCTTTCTCTCTGCTTAATAATTTTTAAAGACCAAAAAAGTGACATTTATGTTTTTTAGAAGCACAATGACTGCGCAGTTGGTGCGGGTTTACTGCTTAATAACAATCATTGAATGAAACAGTTGAGAGACAGTATTCAGGACTTGCTGAGCCTCTGCGCGTGCGTGTGTGTGAATGTGCACTATGTGCTTGATAGAAATACACTGAACAACAGTCACTCTTTCTTTAAGGCAAAGTATTGCCTCTAATAATCCCCCTTCATTTGGGGCGGGGGAGGGGAGCAGGTCGCTCAAGTTGTTAGCCCTGTGCATTCAAATCCAAGTTACATTTGAAACACTTCAAAGGGAAGCACTATTACTTGCAATTTCTAAACAATTTCTTAGCACCATGTGCCATTGGGATGGTTCCTTCGTGCTTTAAGCCTTGGAAGTTAATTTTTGAGGGGAAAAGTCTTAGATATGTGACATAACTAGGCAAAAGGAACAGGGTTCAGCTGGGGTGCATCTTTGATCTCAGTTTGTAGGCTGCTCAGAAGAGAGAAATGAAGGAAGGTAGACTGGCGGCATGAAGTCCCCATACCTGAGCCTCATGGAGACCATTCAGTCCCCAATGCGGTCAAACTTTCCAACTTCTTGTAAACATGGATATCAGTGTGCTGCTCGGAAATTGGAATGCATCAGCTTAAACATGCCTATCAAAAGATAATAAGACAACCAGTGCAGCTGAAGGGGAGCCCCCAGCATGATTATCATCCCCAGGGAAGTGTCCTGACAGCAGAACACCCTCAGCTCATGGACCAAATCCAGACACAGCTCCAGAAGCAGCTTCCAAGGCAACAAAGAAAGTTTGGATTCAAATTGGAGAGACTCGTTCATCTTACAAATTTTGTTGAGCAGCTATTTAGTGCCAAAAAACAGTCCAGAAGCTAACTGTGAGCATGATCGGGTTTCTGCCTCACAGGCAATTGGAATAAATCGTGATGTGAACCAAAACACAGGATGTGCTGGGAGCACATAGGGGACAAGTCCTGGACCCCAATCAACTTGTGCAATCAGTTGGTACTCCAAGCCAGGAGATCCAGAAGACCCCTCATGTGTCCAGAACGACTCGATCTCAAGACCCAACCTGTAGGAAATGACCTAAGACTAGGGAAGAACAAGGCTATTCCAAACTCAGAGTGGGTTCAGCCTGACAGCCTGTGTGTGCCACAGAAGAAGGTGACTGCGAGGAGTAAGTCACACACCTCCGAAGAGTTCCTGAGCCCTTTACGTACTCTCTGTGGACTCTACTTAATTGTTTTAAACTTATTTGTATTTCAGTTGCTTCCGTTTTGGGGAACTGCATTCCCAAAATTACCCTGTTGTGTGAAGCAGGGTAACCCACATGGAGGGAATGGAAGTGGGGTGCAAGGTAGAGCAATTCCGGTTTCTTTTTGTCCCCACAACCAATTCTTGCTACAGTCTCTCCTCAAAGCATTGAATGTGATGGATAAGGTCATACATGGCTCAATTCAGCCGCATGACGTGGCAGAGAAAGAGCTAAAGTATGAGGAAAAAAACAGAAAAGATAATTGTATTTTCATTCAAAATAATTTGGCCCACAAGTACTGGGTCATAAAGCACTCCCAAATGCCTGGTGCTTAATCAGCCTTGGAAATTCAGGAGTGAGTTGGATCGTTAATCTTAATCGCCATACTCGCCTGTATGCATGCACCTTGAGGAAATACCAGCACTTTGTGCTTTGAGTTGGAATCGTAAGGAAACAGCCATTCCTGTGACGACTCCATTTCTAATGGAGAGACTTGCAACAAGTAGGTGTAAGGCTGAGGCGAGCGTGGGAGTAGGGCTCCTTGAAACTGCAAGGAGAAGAGGTCAGACCTGGCCTGGGTTGCCCCAGTCAAAGCACATTCCGTTTCCCAGACTCCCTTTAGGGAGGAAAGAAAAAAGGAGAAGCCTCAAGCTGGAAAACTGCTTAGTTGCCAGTTTTTACCCAACTCTCCAACATCCGCAATGTTCTCTCCTTTCCTACAACCCAGCAGCCAAAGCTGCCGAGGACACGAAATCTCAGCGAAGCTGGAAAGTTCGAGCCTTTGAGAAAACAACTCAGATATGTATCACAGCGTTTTCACTGTCTCCTTCAGACCGTCGGCCAGCAGTAATTCCATATTCCGTGAGCACAGAAGTCTGTGTTTCTTTCCTGTCAAAATAGTCCTCTCTTTGAAGAGCCCTCTTCTTTAGGGCTAAGGTCAATAGATATTCCATTATGTAGCTTATATTTTTAAGTTAGTTTATTTTTTTACCTAGGTTTTCTTCCAGATTTGTTTTCTCCAGTTATCTTCAAAAACAAAACAGATTGTTCCTGCGAAATTACAAAATGAATTAAATAATCATCTGTGTGCAAGCTTCTGTCTGGTCCCTGTCTTCTTGGTGTTGCACCAAGAATATCAAAGCCCTCTTTTTCCATTATTGTTACCACTAGTCTGGCTCAGACTAATCCATGCTAACAGTGCTTATGGTCACTTTGGAATTTCTTCACAGCATCTTTTCTCCAGAAAGGCAGTGTCTAGGAAGGAAAGGAAGGAAAAGGTTGCCTCTATTTTAATCGAACAGAAACAGTAAGGACCACTAACTATTTTAATCATTTTGCAAATTTCCCAACGTGGAGATTTTCCTTCAGGGGCAAAGAAATGAATCAATGTGAAGACCCTGCTCTGAGCTGTATGGCAAAGACAAGGAGAACTGACGAGGACTTTAAGACAGTTGCGTGTACCATCAGGGCAGTCTCATATAGGGAGTATCTGTAAAGTGCCAGACCTACCAGAATTGGAAAAGATGAAGTTCTCACTCTCCAGGAACGCCCAGCCTCCTGGGGGAGAAAATTTTGCAAAGAAACAAAATAATATGTGGAGAGGAGCTCAGAGGCAGTAAGCAGTTGGGGGAAGAGGAAATTGACATTCCTAGGAGACACTCAGGACGGCTTCACAGAGAAGGGGGGAAATGGGGCTTTGAATTGCTAGTAGAGGTTTACTACACAAATGAGGGAGAAGGCAGCCCAAGCAGAGAGAGGAGTCTATGAAAATGTGAAGAAACGCTAAAGAAGGTGAAGTCTAGAGGAAACAGAGGGACGAGAGCCTGATAGGAGGAAGAACGGGCCATCATACTGGAAGCCGGCCATCACGGAAATGCCTTCGTGACCACCATTAGTACATGGTCCAACCAGAGAGTTACTGGAGCTTTGTCCTAAGGAAAACCTCCTAAAATTTAGAGCACCAGTCAGCTCTGAATTCAGGCAGTCTTCACTTACCCTATGGTTCATGTCTGGTAGGCTCACAACTCTTCAAAATGTAGTCAAGATGTAGAAGGACTTTTGAGCAATTATATGAGATTTCCCAAAGTTGCTTGCCTAATGCTCTTGCATGCTCTTCATAAGGGAATGCCTCAAACTCCCACATAAAGTCTATTTGTGCTTATGTTGAAGATAATTCTAATAAATTACACTGTGAATTTGAAATAATAAATTAAAGGGACAGGAAAAGCTGTTAAATTGACTTTAACAACATTAATAAATAATACTTAAATGGAAGAAAGTGAAAAAACTAAAGAAGCCCATTGATCTGACAGGATGGGCCTAGATTATCTTGAATGATGAACATCCAATGTTTAAGGTACTTGAAGAGTAAAGCGGTAAGTTTATTTGTGTGTGTGTGTGTGTGTGTGAGAAAGATGGGCCCTGAGTTAACATCTGTTGCCGATCTTCCTCTTTTTTTCTTCTCCCCACCCCAGTACACAGCTGTATCTCCTAGCTATACATCATTCTCGTCCTATGAGGGATGCCGCCAAAGCATGGCTTGATGAGTAGTGCACAGGTCTGTGCCCAGGATCCAAACCAGTGAACCCCGGGCCCCCAAAACGGAGTGTGCAAGCTTAACCACTCAGCCACAGGGCCAGCCCCCTAAGTTTCAGTGTCAAAATAAATATTTAGTAATAATACCTTACTTTCACAATGGTGCTGATGAAAAAATTGTACATATTATGAAAACATGTCACTAGTACTACAAAGTCTGTGCTGCTATAATTTGAGAATTGAATTTCTAAGAATCTGTATGCTATCAAATAGTAATATAAACACCATTGTTTAAACCAATGGCCCTTAACTGGAGGTGATTTTGTCCTCCTTGGGCCTTTTGGCAATGCCTAGGAAAATTCCTGGTTGTTACAACTGGGGGAAGGAGTATGTTGCAAATGGATAGAGGCCAGGAATGTTGCGAACTATCGTATAATGCACAGGACAGCCCCTCACAACAATTATTCAGCAAAAAATATCAGTAGTGCCAATGTTGAGAAATTCTGGGTGAAATGAAGGAAAACGTGTTAGGGTCCTAAGAGTTCCATATTTACAATATCAAATTTATTTTTCCTGGAGAACTTTCAACAATAAAGAGAATTAATAGTTATATATAGTTCTGTGTACATTTTAATTACTAGCTAAAATAATAAGTTGTTTATCAAAAACTGATAAATATCCACAAAAATAAATCTAAAAGTCACTCAGCAAACAACCATGTGAAGCAGCACACAGACCACACCAAAATCAAGGAGCCCATCAAAATAGTCGCAGAGTCGTTCACACCCACCATGACAAACAAAATCAGTGCCAGCTGAGACAGCAGCCCTGCGTGGTTGGCTGCAACAGGTGACAGCTTCTTTGCCTGCATGAAAGGGGCTGGTCCCCAGTCAGTGAAAATCTCCCTATACCCAAGAGTTGTGTCCAGAGGGTGAAATCATGCCACTAATTAATTAAACTCCATTTGGATACGAAAACTCCAGAAAGTATGAGAGATGCCTCTCCCCCAGATTGTCCTCCGGGACCAAGCTCTCAAGCTATGCTAGAGCTTATGATAAACAGAGGTAATCTGCTCCTGTGAATGTAAATTAGAGTCATTTCAACTCATCTCCACAGTCATCAGATACCAGCTGTAAAAAACCTGAGATTGCAAAGTATCCTTCAGAAAGAAGAGGCCTGATGGGAGAATTATCTCAATTAAGGTATTTCAAGATTTAATGACTTTACCATCTTTGATAAAATAAAAAATTCCTTGAAAGTATGAGAATAAGCCATTAATATACTTATTCAAGGAATCCTATGTCAGTCCACAACAATCCTCACCAACCAAATTCCCGTTAACTTATCTCCCCACCGATCGTAATAGCGTACACTTTATTTTATAGAAAATCTAAGGATACAATAACATAAACATGCCAAATGCATTGTTATGTCAATCACTTTATTTAACGTAGATCCAAAAAAGAAAGAGGGGGTCAGGCATGAGTGCAGGCTGGATCATTCTCCCAGGATGTATCTAGCACTGCACTGATGGAAAGTGACTCTAGGGTAGAGTAAGGGGTGTTTTACGAGACCCTGTGCGTCACAAAGTGTCCATAATGCAGGAGCTAAGGACCCAAGAAAAACGTGTGATAGTCCAGCATGCTGTCAGGGCCCAAGGAAGTTATGACAGCCTCATGACCAAGCCTCCAGATGGCTCCTAAACGACGTCACAGCCATCCTGTTCGGTGGACCATCGTCAGTTGTCATCACGTTTCAGTACTATTGGACATGAGGAAAATAAGAGCTGAAGAGTGTTGAAGGATGCCACTTTACCCATGGACCAGCAGCCATGAGTTTTCGGGATTCTGTTCATTTTTAGGGACCCGGAACCCTGCTATTCATGAGGTCATAAAGCTTTTACACCACAAACCACTAGAACTTCAACTTCTCTGAAGACTGAGGCTACAGTCATGGTCCTCTGATGATAAACATTGAGATCTACCTTCACCCTGTCTCCCAAAGTCACATAAAATATAATATTAAATCACATCTCAATTGATCATTAGCATTAGCTCCCCTCTGGTGGTCAAATGCTCAATAACAATAAATATTGGAGTGGCTGGGTAATCTATTTGGACTTCTCCAAATTTTTATGATTGGTCAAGAATGCTTGGGAACATTGGGTTTTTATAATATATTTTTGTAACATTTCCTCTTCTGAGATAAGACAATGATTAGAAATTAGAATTAAAATGAGTTTATTCTTTTTCAAATTAATCAAGAAATGTTTCTCCCTTTTGTTAACATCCGACTAACTCCTAGTAAACCACTTATAATTTTTTCTGAACATGTGTTCTATTACCAATTATATTTATCTCTTGTCTGCAGGTGGACATTTTGCCTCACACTCATGGACAAAGGATCATGCACCTGTTAAGAACTGTTATTAATATGGGTTTCCCTCCATTCTCTGTCATTCCAAATCAAAACTCCTTGTTAAATTGCAGCCATGATGACGATAAATTTGGAAATAAATATGAGTAAAGCCAAGTGTCACTGAGACCTCCTTTCTTTTTCTTGTTGTTATTATTATTTCTGGTATCTTACTTTAGCATCTTGGGGTGACTTCTCCCTGATGTAAAGGTCAGAGGTCTATAGAGCTGGCAGGTTATTTAGAGGTTATTCTTCTTCGAAAATTTTACTATTTTTCCTGATCACAAAAATGAGCTGGTGTTTGGAGAGAGAAGGCGCCATTGCTAATGGGCGGCACAATTCCCACTCGAGTGCTTGGCGCCAGTCCCAGCCCAGGCCAGCACTGCACCCTGTCCTCCAGCTCCTGGGTTATTTACTTACAGGACCAATAATCTCTTAAGGGAAGACACCCCCCACCCTCACATCCCTAAGTACCCAAGAATGGCAGGGGATGGAGAGTGAGAATGCAAAGTGGGGCTCTCCACCTTGTTAGTGTAGCTGCTGACTGGAGGAAGCAGGAAAGTATTTGCCCAACTCTGCAAGGCGGCAAGGAGGAAACCAGGCTTTTCTGCAGAGCTGCATTGTGACAGATCCATGCTCGCCTCTCAGGGAATGCTGTCTGATCCGTCTGTAATGAGTGACAGCTGTGACAGGTGTAAATACCCCTGTGTTGTAAATTTCATGAAAGCAATACACCTGGGCCATCTGGCTCAACACCACAGCCTGCTGTGTGCTCCGCCTCGACACCCCGACTGCTGGGAAAGCACAACGCGTGCCCAGGCCCCAACAGGGAAGGAGAGACGGGGGGAGAGGCGAGGCCTCCAGACCGGCAAAATCATCACAGCTACTGTTTGGATCACCGACTGCCCCAGTTACTGCCTAGGTGCATTTTCTAATTGATATACATTCATTTAATCTTTTGGATAGCTCTGTAACTGAGATAATATCCTCCTACGACTGATAAAGACACAGAGAGGTTAGATAGATTGCTCAGTGTCCTGAGCAGCTGACCCAAGATTTAAACACAGGTCTGTTGACCCCAGTGCTCAAGATTTTTATTACTAAAACATTCTTATCCTTCATTTCCTCCCCATGTTCCTCTGCTCCATCGTTCCAAGAGCAGGTAATAAGGGTTTATTAATGTAAGAAAAATCAGGGATCTGTAAACTCTCAGCCCCAGAAAGTCTAAGCAGAACATTTTCTTAGCCTTTTCGAGGCTGCTGCGGGGCCAGACATAATAGTTAAACAGCTGGAAGAATCGCTTTAATGATTCACCACAGCTGTACTTTTTTCTCTCTCCTTTTTTTTCTTTTTTTTTTTTGGCATTTGCTGTTTGGATTAAAACATGGAAAATGTAATAAAATCTTTTAAAGAGAGGAGTGAAAAAATTACAACAGAAGCTGAATTCTGCACTGCATTGAGATCTGATGACAGACAAAAGCCATCACAGGGGTTAAGTACAGCAGGGTGCTACACGGCATCTGTTGAAGAGCAGAGTCCTGAGAACCGAAAGGCACTTCGTGCCAAATGCCACCTTTCCGGATCTTGCCAATGTGTTTACCCATCAGGCAGCAGTTAACGTGTGTCAGCTGTGGAGCGCCGAAGAAGACTGTTTCAGAGATGAGGCTTTGACTATAAATTATCCCCACACACAGTTCAGGGCTTGTAGAGCATTGGAAAGCTGTTTAAAACAACAACACGTAAGAAACCAAGAATAAAAGACAACTTTGAAAAGCAGATATTTTTTAAAAGTTCCCAGGAAAAGCCATATTTTAAGAGCGCATTACAGTTCCAGCTACATTTTTGCATCTCTGACAGTGACAACATCCACTTCTGCACAGCACACGTCCAGGCAGAGGCGACCACTGAAAACACAGCCATGCCAGCTGGTGGTGCTTATTGTTCATTCTCCTTTCCGGTCAGCCCCTGTCTTCCCAGGTGTCACTCAGCTGCCGCCTGGTTGTCAGCTTCAGCTTCAGCTTCAGCTCTACCCAGCCCCCAGGCCAGTCGTCCCAAAGCTCTATGAACACCTGAGCCTGCACTGCCACAGGGAGGTTTCGGACAATGTCTTGTTAGTTCAGTAATTCATGTTCCAAGATACCACCACCATGCCTATCAACCTGTGTATCAGTTATCCATTGCAGGATAACAAACTACCCCCAACTCAGTGGTGCAAAATAATCACCCATTTATCTGGTCACAATTCCAGGGACTCAGGGTGAGAGTAGGGCGCAACCGGGATGACTGTCTCTGCTTGTGTGATGTTGACTGGGCTCCTATATGCACAGGCAGTTGGTTGGCAGGTCAACTTGGGACTGCTCATCCCAGGCGGCCTCCCACACGTGCCTGGCCACAGCCTGGGACTGTCAGCAAGGGCACGTTTGTTCTCTTCCATATGGTCTCTCCTCCTCCAGCAGCTTAGACAGGGCTCTTTTCATGATGGTAGAAGCATTCCAAGAAAGCAAGAGAAGCTGCAAAGGCTCTTGAGGCCTTGTGCAGAAGTCCTGCAATGTAACATTCACTGTGTTCTATCGGGCAAAGCAAGTCACAAGGTCAGTCTAGATTCAGGCGGTAGGGAGATAGTGTCCAAGTCTCCACGGGAGGAGCTGCAAAGGATCTCTGGAGATATTTAATGCACCACAACATGCTTACAACATTAGGTAATAGCCTCTGCTATGTGCATCCACATCCTTTAACTGTGCTATTGAATCCATTTTCTGATGGACATTGGTCACCTGCTGAGTCTAGAGTCCTATCTTAAGCCACAGCCTCTTGGGATCTGGCTGTACCCTATCCCTCAGAGAACAGCTGTACCCCTAGACCCCAGCTAGAATCTTGTTCCAAACATAAGGATGCTCTAGTCATAGCAAGAAACTCTTGAGGCTTCTCTCTTCATCCATAAGATCAGACACCAGGATGTTAAATTCTGGCCCAGATCATTCATTCAATAAATGTTACAAGCCTCCTGCTATGTGTCACTGGGCACTAGATACTTGAAGAGTTCCTGGCCTTTTGAAGAGACAGATATGTGGACAGGTAAATTGCATTGCAATGTAATAATTGTGCTGCAGCTATATAATGACAAGCTGCATGGAACCAAGGGTAGGAGAAACGTCAGCAAAGAGCAGATATTTAGATTGGATTGTGAAGGATGAATAAGAGTTTGTTCAGTTGGTTATAGAGAAAGGAATTTCAGGTGAAAGAAGGCGCAGAGTTCTGGTGCAAAGCTCAGTCTCATCAGAAAAGCCCAAGTTCTGTTTCATGTGGACATGAAGGAAAGCCCAGGGGGTGAGGCGGACCAGGTAGGCTAAGTCACAGGGGGAGGCAACTAAGCTGAGAAGTTTGTTTTTTATCCTGCAGCCTGGAATCTGGCTCCTAGGTGCTCCCCGACTTGCTGATCCTCAGAATAATTGGGATCTCAGCCCAGACCAATGAATCAAGAGAGCCTTGGAGCCTGGGAGTCTGAGTTGTTAAAAACTATCCCAGTTATTCATATGACCAGTCTCACTGAGAAGCACTGGCCTAATCTAACAGGGATGCTCACATGAGGGTTTAAAATAAAGAAAGTGATGTGATTACATATAGATTTCGGAAAAGTGACTCCCTCCAGAAGCAGTATGGAGTAGAGTGGCAGTGTGTAGAGATGAGAGAAACCAGCTGGAAGGATGTTGCAACAGCCTAAGAAAGAGAGTAGTGATAAGGGTTTGAACCAGGAATATGGTTCTATGGAGGAAAGAAATGTAAGACTGAAGAGAAATTTCTTTGGAAGAATCACCTGAATTTTATGGAGAGGCGGGTGAGGTAAAAAAAAAAAAAAAAAAAAAAAAGAAGAGAAATAAAGGATAATACTAAAGTTTCTAGCTTGAAGGGTAAGTAGACAAGAATGCCATTAGCTGAACTCCAGTATTTGGAGAACTGATTTTGGGAAAATGATAAAGCATTTCATCTTAGACACGTGGAATTTGAAATATCAGTAAGACATCAAGGTTGACCTGTTCATTTGACAGTCAGAAATGTGAATTTAAAGCTTAAAAAATAGTAAATAACTCTAAACCAAAAGATAACAACAAAAGAAACAGCAGCTAACCAGGAACCATGCAGAATAATCATTCTCAAACTTGGAAATGAGTAAGAATCATCTAAGAAGCCTGTTAAAAGGCGTATTCCTTGGCCCATTCCCTAGAGATTCTGATCCAAGAGTTCTGGGACAAGACTAAAGGATAAATATTTGTAACGAGAAGTACAGGTGATTACTGGAACCATATTTGGAGAAATGCCGATGTGCACACAGCATAAGCTGAAAGCATCTGCAAATGAGAGAGGCAACGAAGGAAAAGCCACCCGTAGAAGCTGTTGTGGGCTGAACTATATGCCCCAAATTGATATGTTGAAGTCCTGACCCCCTAGTACCAGAGAACGTGGCTGTATTTGGAGATAGGGCCTTTAAAGAGGTGATTAAAGTAAAATGAGGTCACATGGGTGGGCCTAAATCCAATATGACTGGTCTGTATAAGAAGAGGAAATTTGGACACAGACATACACAGAGGGAAGACCATGGAAAGACACTGGAAGAAGACAGACATATACAAGCCAGGGAGAGAGGCCTCAGGATGAACCAACCCTGCTGACACCTGATCTTTAAACTTTCAGCCTCCAGGTCTATAAGAAAATTAATTTTTTGTTGGTTAAGCCACCCAGCCTGTGGTACTTTGTCATGGCAGCGCTAACAAACCAACACAGAAGCTAAGATGGAGTAGCCGAAAAGTCAAAAAAGAAAAGACGCCGAAGAGAAAGTATACTCCAAAAATGAGGGAGGGAGTGTCAACAGGGTCAGATTCTGCAGAGTCTGATTCTACAGAGAGATGAAAGAGGATGAGGCCAAAAAGAGTGTAATTGCCAAGCCATCTGAGCAAGACCAGCAGCAACAGAGTGAGGAAGCATCAAGCAGGTTGGTGTAGGTCAAAGACTGACTTTGGCAGCTGTAAACTGGGATTTAGGCTGATACCTTGAAGGGTAGGCCAATTTGAGGGGAAGTATTTTCAGGATAGAGAAGAGTTGAACACGTTTGAGGCTAAGAAAAAGAACTAGCAAAAGGCTATATTGAAGGTCAAAAAAGTTAAGGCAGAGGACAAACAGAAAGGTAGAAAGAAGTGAGAGCACAAGTTTAGATGGAGAAGAATGAGGGGGTGGAGGAGACAGAGAGGAAGAAGAAAGAGAAGGGAAGAAGGAGAAGGAAGGGCTTGGAGAAAGAGAAGCGTACACCTTTTTCTATGACAGAAGAGGAGGAGAAAAAGATGGATGATATAAACAAATTCAAGATGAAAGGATGGGCAGAGAGGGAGTAGACACTGTACTTCTGAAAATAGACATCTATTTTCCCAGTAAAGTAAAAGGCACGGCAGTCAGATGAGAGTTGTGGTTTGGGGGTGGGACTTTTATTTAGATTAAGTGAATATATAGGATGTATTGAGTGGGAACATGTATGCTTCTGATGACGTGTGATAAGAAGGGGGCGATCTAATTTTATCCAATTTACAAAATAAATAGCGAGCACTCAGGGTCAACTCTTTCTGCCATTCTCTCTTCAGTTGACTGAAAGTGTCTGAAATTAGTCCATTCAGGCTTCACAAGTAACTCCTTGGTCAACACAATAGTGTCCTTAAAATTTGGGGGGATGGGATGGGAGAAAGAAAAGTCTGACCAACTATGATCCATGTAGCCATTTTATAGAGTTTAAGGGTTGGCTTCATGCATTCCGTTTACAACTCCTTATTGAGTTTCTTATATATGTCAGTATGGTCACAGGTAGTGACAGGAGATACAAAAATGAATAAGACACAGTCTTTGATCTGATCCAGGCCATAATCTAATAAGAAAAATAAAAATTGCATTCAGCGTAAGTGCTGAACTAGAGGTAAACAAAAGGTAGAGAGGAGAAATGAGAGAAGATCACAATGACTCATTCCGTCAAACGAAGTCAAAGGAAGGGGCTCCTCGGTGGGAGTTCACCAGGAGGTAAGGCCAGGAGGAGGTGACTCCAGGCAGTGGGGACACACATGCAGAGGCATGGAGGGAGTGCAGAGAACAGCATGTAATGTGAAACTGCATGTAATTTGGGGCATGAGGAGTAAAACGGTGAGAGAGAAAATTGAAAGACAGACAAAAAGGCATGAGAGGAAGCTGAGGGCTTTATTTGCTTTGTCAAGGGGCTCCAGCCTTGTGTAGGAGGTGGGAAAATCATAGGCAATTGTAGGATTGATTGGGACAATGGAATACAGAGGCAAAAAAGAGGTTCAACAGGGATAAAATCCTAGGGAATGCCAATATTCAAAGAGCGCAAGAAGGAAGCCTGTGGAAAAGTCTGAAAAGAAGCGATCTGAGCAGTAGAAGGAGAAATAGGAAAAAGAAAGGGAGAAGAGAACTTAAGGAGAATGTGGTCTGTCAATAGTGTCAAATGTCACAGAGAGGTCAATGAAGAGAAGGACCGGAATTCTTCTATTTAATTTGCAAATAGAAGACAGCAGTACTTAGCAAGGGCAGTTCCATGGCATGGTGACAACTAAGGGGTGAGCACCTATGTGGCCTTTTTTATTTTGTCTAATGTCCTCCTACCACAGCCAACATACAGTGCCACCAGGCACACAAGGCTTTCTCATGTCTAAGCAGCTCGCTTCTCCTGGACACACTTATCTGAGTCAGAGAATATAGGACACAATACCACCAAAAATGGTTCCATGAAGAATATTCAATAGAGACTATTTAGAAAAGCTTTTTAAAGACATGCAAGTATGATTAGATAGATTTCTTTTTTTTTTTAATTGTGGTGAGAACACAGCATGAGATCTACTCTCCTGACAAATGTTGAGGTGTACAATTCAGTATTGTTAACTACAGACAGTATGTTATACAGCAGATTTCTAGAACTTACTCATTTTGCATAACTGAAAATAATTAGATAGATTTCTTACTAATCTAAACAATGCTCACCTTTTCATTTTGATCTGTATTTACCCTGGTTTTCCCTGGTCTTGGTTCCACGGCGGCCTGCTGAATTTTTCTTGGCCCTGAAGGAGCACATCCAATGATGAGACGCGCTTTTTCTTTCTTTCTTTCAGAAAGCTTCCACTTGCCCCTGATCCTGTATGTCCAGCAAGAGAGACTTAGTCTCTTCTGATTGAGTGAGAGGAAGTCCATTGGTTTTCTGAGCACTCCCTCTGACTCTAGTGCAGTTTGATTTTGCCTTGTGGCAAAGTAGAAAGAGTGGAAACGAGGTATAGCAGAAATCAAGTTTTGCAAGGCATTGGACTACAGCCCTCCAATCAGTCATTTCCTCTCCTCTAGTTCCTGTCTCCTCCAGTTCTCCCTGACACCAGGGACCCAGGACTCTTCCAGTCACTGTCCTGAGATCTCCTAGAGATTAACCTCTGCTGTTTTCTATGTTAAAGGCAGCACACATGGTCTAACATTTTTAAACAAAATATACAGTGTTTCTAACAGAATAGAACAAAATCTTGCTCTACCTCAATAACAAAACTTTCATACTGTTTCAGTGAGGTCAACAAATAAATTGGAATGGCCCCATGTGAAGTGTAGCCACAGACTGGACTTTGAACGAGATTGAGTTTCTCTTCCATTGCCTTATCAACCACGATTTGCATGGCTTTCTGCACTCCTGACACCCACTCACTCTATCACAAAAGCTTTACTCTGAGTCGCCACTTATGAAGTCGGATGTTTTAATAGAGACTGCTGAAAATTTTACAAAGACCTCAAGATCCAAGAATTGAATTCCTAATGACGGCATTCCAGACCCTGTGAGAAATGAGTGCAGTTTGGAAGAAAGAGGTTTTGCTCCTTGCCTGTTAATCAGCCCAGACAAATGCACTGATGTATCGGGATATAGGGTTTGACTGGTCTGTCACACGGTCCGACAGCGCCTCCAGCGGTTGAAATTGGGACCACCCACGCCCACCCAGGATATGTTAGTGTCTTTGCCTACCAGGGTGGCCACACTTTCCTTGACAGGCAAAAGGCGTCCTGCTTCTCAGACCAACCCCATTTGTAGCTAGCCAATCTATTTCTTGGCAATCAGAAAACAAGCTGTTGAGTCTGCCAGCCCTACCCACCTGTCATGTGTCTCGATCTCCAAACAGCTGGTGAAAACCAATATCACACTGAGTGCCAGCCCCTGCTGTGGAGGTGGACGTGGCTGGGGAATTAAACAGACACATGTTTGCTCCAGCTCCTTCTGACTTTGCAAACACATTGTGACAAGTCACACACCATCCTGAATGGACCCACAAAGCCTTTGGTTTTGATTACATGAAATGCCTCTGGTAAAAAGGAGCTATTTTTCAGCAACATGTGGTATCTGACTCCACATGGGTGGAGCCCCATGGACCCTGTCTGTAGATTCTGTCTATCCCACTTCCACATACTCTGAGCTGAATTCCGTGCTGGATTAGGTCAACCCTCCTAGCAGCAGGGAGCTCGAATGGGAGTCTTTTCCCAGACATAGCCCAGCAGGGCTAAGATTTCCCCAGGCAGAGGAAAAAAAGAGGATTTCCCCTCATCACCGGCTGCATTTACCTGGAAGGCAACTATTTGACATGTTTCATTTCTCTGTTGTAAATAAACCCAATGACGTGAGCCTTCCAGGTTATAGCTTTACTGTCAAGTATCAGGTGTCACAATCCATATCTTGCTACAATAAATTTAAGACTCTAGATCTATTTGGGACTACCTGTCAAAAGAGCTGGGCTGTTCCAGAAGAACATCCTGGCAGGACTGGTGCTATGTCTTGAAAGAGAAAAAAATGCAAAAATCAGTAACAGAGTTTTTGTTTATTCATCATGATTTTTAGGATACCTTGCAAGGAGATAACGAAATGGCAAAGGACAGACATATGGAGGGTCTTTTTATCACTTACTATGCCTAAGTGTTCCACCACTCTCTAGTGAGAACTGCTTATCTAAGTATGTTTTAAATATTCCCAACCTCCCCTTTCTACAGCCACCCATCGCTCCTGCTTCCCACCCCCGACTCATGAGATTTATTTTGTGGCATCTTTATCCTAATTCAAGCAAAACCTGCATAAATGAAAAGACCAGTTATTTACACACAAATGTACAGTTAAGTCAACGGGATCCCTACTCATGGGATTGTATACCTGATCTCCCCAGGGCGGTGAGGGGTGAAGACTGACATTGTCTCAGTTACCTTTGATTACTCTCCTTTGCCTATGGGATGAAGTCCAAATTCCTTAATATGAACAAATCAACAAATATTTGAGCCTCTAACATTTTTATTGTATAGCCCTAATTCTTTGGAGGAAACAAAAAAGCATCTATCAACAGAGGGCACAGTGGACCATCCATAAATGTTTGCTGAAAGAGTAAATAAGTGACCAAACCAACCAGTAGACAAAGTACACATTATCATCCCTGTTTGTGTTTGTGGTCTCATTGCGGAGGTAAAATATTCCTTTTGGGGTTACCATAGCTATGTTCTGAACCAATTAAGAAACAGGGAAGGAGCAGAAAAATGAAAATCAAAATAATATCTTCATTGCTGAGAAAGACTGGGTTGGAAAAGGGGCCCTTGGTGAGTGGGAATACTGGGCTTCCTACTATGAAACCCCGGAATTAGACAAAACCACCCAGTCAGGACACAGTGGACATCCACAGGATTTTGTGTTGAAGTTGTCCCCAGAAAACTTTTCAAGCCGAGAAGTAAGAAATAATATGTAGGGCAGCCTGGCCTCCAAGAGACAACGAGAGAGGACGCAGCCAAGCTATGACCGCCCAGTTTCTCAGGTCAGGCTCAGCAATCAGGGCAGGAAGCCGGTGTGTTGAGGAGAAAACCCTTCCCCTGGAATCAGGAGGCCTTGGGAATAAGCGTTTTTCCCCTTTTCCAGTCCACCTCAAATGCCACTCCAGAAAGCCTTTCCACATCTACTTCCTCCCTCTCCCCAAAAGGAATTCTGTTCTCCACTCCTCATCTCTCAGAGTTTTTCTTCTGGCATTTATTATTTTCTGCACTGTTTCTCAGTTATTGTTAAATACGCCCATGTCCCCAAGAAGACTATAAAATCGACAAGGACTAGAAACCTGTCTTTTTATCCCTCTGAAGTCTAGGATAGCCAGTGTTCAACGAATGCACTTTTAATTCTAGGAATCTCAAGCACCCGTGAGTAGTATCTCTTTGGATAAAATTAACCTTCTTGGTTTTCTGAGAAATCCTTCGTTAACGAGGCATCTTAAAAGAGAAAAGGTAGCTTTGTCACTCCAGTCCTGTTTGTTTGACAATTAGCAAAGAGCGAGGTAGGCTTTTTTTAAAACAAAACTCGTAGTTGAGCTCTCCAACCCTGAACGGCCCCCCGGCCTCTAGGTCAGATGGCACAGTTAATTCAGGCGTCCTGGAGCCTGAGTTTCAGGCACAGAGAAGACTTTAAGGTTGCTTTGGATTTTAACAGAAGACTGAACGAAGTTACTAATTCAAAACTCTATTTCCTATCTAAGCTTTTAAGTTTAATTAGTAATTTTATAAAGATTTTAAAAGATTCATTCCTATATATCTTAATTATTTATAACATTATTTATGATCGCTTATAAGAGGTCTTCAATAAAGTTAATTCCCTTGATTGCCTTAAACTGCGTGTGTGAATTTAACGCATTTGATTTTCTTTTACACACCTTAATTGCTTCTAAAAGCTAGAAACTTCCCAAAATATAAGTTCTTACAAGTTAAATAAATTCAATGCATGAATTCAACATATCTTGAACTTTCTTAACATTTTAATACTGCTTACACAGTAAGATTCTCAGAACTTTTGGCTTAAAGCACAACGACATCAACCATATTTTGGATTTTGATCATGAGGACTGTTTGTTAGATATCCTGATTTGGTCGCTATTTAAATTTCCCGAACATGTACAGATAATTCCTAAATGGGATACCGTGGGCCTTGTTTGCTTCATCATCTCTACAACTTTTCTCACTCCAGGGGTTAAAAGACACTGACTCAGCAGAGGGGCTGCCAAGGTCTGAATGTGTGTGTCCCCCCAGAATTCATAGCAGAATCCTAGTGCTCAGTGTGGGGGTGTGAGGAGGTGGCACGTTCGGGAGGTGATCAGGTCATGAGGTGGAGCCCCAAGAGAGATCTCTCCCCCCTCTGCCATGTGAGGACACAGCGAGAAGTCAGCAGTCTGTGCCTCCGAAGAGGGACTTCACCAAAACCCCACCATGCTGGCACCCCCATCTTGGACTCCCAGCCTCCAGAACTGTGAGGAATAAATTTTTGTTTCTTATAAGCCACCCCGTCTGTGGCAGTTTGTTATAGCTGCCTGGAGGGACCAAGGCAGGCCATTATGTTATCCCAAGCAAGTGGAGGTTTCCGACTCAGGGGGTCCAGATCCAACGTTAGCCAGAGAACGCTGCAGCTGAGGTGCAGGGTTCAAGCCCTGCCCAGGGGGCAGATGGCACAGACAGGGTCTCTTCTAGTCACTGTGACAAAAGTTATGTTGAAAAGTCATTGTATCGAGTCCACAACACAGAGGGCTAGACCCCCCAGCCTACGACCCCAGATTGAAATTCCATTTTGCTTCCTTCTTTCCCACGATTTCAGCCTATTTCCTGCTTTTCAGGAACAGGTGGCTTCCTCCCTGCTTGCTCCGATTTGAGGGTTTTGTTTTGTTGCTCTGTTGCCCTTTCATGACATTTCACGTCTCTCTGTCTAACTTGAAAGGTATTTGATCCTTTGGACCCCAATGTATTCCTTTCATATGTTTTATCACCTGATTTGGGTAGATCAGATTCAATAATCATTTTGTACTTTTATTTTTTCCTATTCTGCAAAAGCCACAATTCTTAAAAATATTGATATATATTTTTATTTTATTTAAAAAATATTAATATATCTAATAACTCAGTTGGGTTCTGCATATCTCTGTGGCTTTGTGAAACTCTTCAGTTGTAATACCAAAGTCACACTAACAGCAGCAAACACATGGAAACCTCATCTGACACTCCAGCTCCTTACCTCACTGAGAATCTCAGCCCCTCTTGGAGTACTCCACTCCAGGTTTTCCACAGTCCCTCATCTCAGAACTTGCTTTGGTGGAAGATGTTTGTTATGCTGACTTTCCCTGTCTTCCCTCTGCACCTACAGCCCAGCCTCCTTGAGGGCAGGGAGTCCACTCTCTGCTCACCAGGCGAACAGGGCTGGCAGCAAGGAGGCCTTCCAAGGACGCGCTGAACGAATGGATCCATATTAGCTGCACTGGCTCCAAGCTTGTGGGGCGCAGTGTAAAATGAAAATACAAGGCCTCTTGTTCAAAATTTATTAAAAACTTCACGATAGTAACAGCAGAACGTTAACCTCACCATGCGCCCCATCCAAGCACGGGACTCTGTGTGACAAGACAGGTCACATTCCCAAAAAGTTGGCCCTGACAGACGGGCACAAGGCTACATGCAAAAGCAGCCACAGCTCGCTGAGTTATGACTTGGTCTGTACATCTGCCTGACTCACGTGGTTATAAACTCCTCGTGGACAAGGCTGTGCGTTCTTCACATTTGTGTGTCAAGTTTGCATGTCATTGGTTGTATCACCATGTAAGAGATAAGAGCTCCAGTGGTCAGCACAGTGCCTGGCAACAAACAGATGTTTGCTGAACAGACAAAGAAATGGGCACAAAGGAGTACACTGCCAAGGACCCAGCATTGCAAACTCAGGGCTGCCTTTGATCCCCCGGAATGCCGTGGACGGCCTGCAGGACCACTGAAGGTATTCAGTGTGCCTATCAGTATTCATGTCTTATTTGGGGACTCTTGAGTCCAGAATTGCTCCCCAAAGCCTCTGTTAAAGAATCTTTACCTCAGACTTCGAGCTTTTCTACTTTCCCAGTTGGAACCCTCACCAAGCGGCGTGAGAAACCACGCCGGCTACAGAAAGTCATGGGAGCCTAGCCACAAAAACTCCAACAGAAACTGCAGAAATAGGTCAACTGCAAAAGGATATGTAGAGGCCACATCTACATTAATTCTCAGGGAATAAATCTCATGAAAAACTCGAGAACAAGTTTTTATCAAATAAATGTTTGCAAAGGTAAATTTTAGCTTACACTATATCCATAATTTGGTTGGAAAATACTTGACGAACAAGTCAAGGAGTAAAAGACAATTGTTACTGATATTTTGCATTGCTTTTAAACACAAAGCTTAGTAAGATTGCTTTCTATTAAAATTATATCCTCTTAATCTTTAATCTAAATTGTTTCATTGCAGAACCAATCAAGAAGGCATTTCAAACCAAGCCACGAGGACGTGCAGCACAGCGGCGGGAGTGCAGCCACGGGGCCATTTGACCGCTTCCCCGAGGCCCTAAGTTTCAGGGACAAGCATGTCCACACGTGCCTCCTCTGTGGGTTCTAGACTCTCCCCCGCTTCCACTCCCCAAACACGTACCATCTGGTGACCCAGCCGGGGACTGCAGAGCAAGCAGGAAGGCTCCCCCTGCCCCAGCGAGGGCCGTTTGCGCGTTGTCGGTTGTATCGCCAAGACACACAGCAGAAGAGGTAAGCACAGAGTGGTGGCCAAGAGGCCATCGTTAACGACATCTCCGTAGAAGATGAAAAATCCAGAGGAAGCCTCTTAGCCTCTCAGAACGCGATCCTGCTCCGGTCTCTGCTATGCCCCGGCAGAGCAAACAGACCTGGCATTGGTGCAGCTCAAAAAGCAGAAAGGAACTTGCCTCAAGTCATATACAGGGGAAGCCAGTCGCCTCAGGAGCCTGACACAGGGACATACTGGGAGGGAGGCAAGCGAGTCCGAATCAGCCTGGCCGGCTCCAAGATCAGGGGGAAGCCCCACGCAGCCCGGGGCGCGGAGCCTCGGCGGTCAGATGAACCGGAGCTCCCTGTGTGTTCCGTGCTTAATGAACGCGACAGGTCGGCTAGAGCTCCTTGTAAATACAATGGGATGTTAAACTAAGTTCTTCCTTTGCCAATAAAGTTTTTTCATAAAATACAACTTAAAAATCCCTTCACTCTAGCTGTTTGAGGAACACTGCCTTAAATATTTGCAAATTCTAAGTAAATGAAAGATAGCTTCTAAAATGTCTTTCAGAAGAGAATGGAAATAAACTGTATGTGATAGAATGGGATAGAAAAAGAATTCAGCTCACAAATAAAGTGAAGCAAGATTTGAACAAGAAAAATCAAAGCCTCAAAGTCCGGTGGCGCAGGCATTTTCGGCCAGCAGAAGAAAACCTGGAAGTACTCTGTCTCCTGTCCAGCCCAGCCCTAGGCTAGACACATAATCCAGTAATGACAAATCAGGCTAACCCAGTAAGTGGTGTGTGTACACCTGACATGTGTATCAATAGGATGTACACTAGACACAAATTATCCAGACTGTGCTTCTGCAAAGACTAGTTAGAAAAGAGATCAAAGTCCATTTGAAGCGCAAGAATTGTAATTTTAAAATTAAGGGAAAGGACAACAGGTTAAATTGAGCAGTTCCTGTTGCCCACTATGATAAACCCTTCAAAGTCTTCCTTACTCTTTCTTCTGAATTCAACAACCAGGACAACAGAAGAGAGGGTGGTGTGGCATGCGGTGCGCCCCCCCACGCCCACCCGCCCTGCCTTGGGGTGGGGCAAGTGGGGAATCTAGTAGGAGTTTAGAAGGAAGCAAGTTCTGAATTTTCTGGCCCTACATGAATGCAAATCACTCAACAATTCACCCCTGACAAACCTAGTTAACTTTCTCTGAATAAGGGATTTCCATGCCAGCCACAGCTAGCCAACTCACCTATCTAATAACGCCTCTACATTCCACTTGCTAGCAATTACGATCCAGAAAAATAGGTAAAATTATGTCAGTTGTCCCACAGTCCCTAGAACCCTTGGAATTTCTTTCCGTCTTCACTGTGGTATCCCTGATGGACGCCAGAGCAGTGCGTCCCCACAGCTGAGGTGGAGTAAGTATTGATGTGTGAACAGACGATGAGCCAAAGAAGAGAGGAGCCCAGGGCGGAGGAGAAACTCACTGACTCCCCGGGGGTCCAGGCCTGTTTACCTCCATCCTCCGGCTCCTCCTCAAGTCTCCAGGTTCCCAGTGTTCCTCACCTCCTTACCTCTCCTCTGATCCCTCCAGCCCTCTAAAATTTCTGGGCTCTTTTGTCTCCTTGTCAAGGAGAGATGGTCAAACGCATGACGCTTAAACCCATCGATTTTATTATATTTAAAAAAACTTGGTCAAGTAGGTGAAAAATTTCGTGTAATCTGAGGCTAAATCAGGAACTGAGTCTTCTCTATTCCTTTACTTCTTTCTGTTTCCTGTCACTAAAATAACAAAGAATTAGCTGCGGTGCTGTTAGTGATATTGGGCCCTTCCACCCTCCCTGCAGTCCTCAAACTGTCTATCTGCAGCACAACATTCAAAATCACGTGCGGCTGCACTTTCGTCTTATCCTGTCCCGTTATGTAGTTTAGATCGTTTCTGCCAGAGCGTCTCCTTCAGTCTTCCCCTGCACGACCCTAAAATGTTTTTCTCATACCTCCCACTCCTCCTTTGCCTCTGGAAGGCCCCGCATGGACGTTCGCTGTGCTTGCATGACTCGCAGCCTCCCTTCTGACTGTGCCGGGCTTTCAAGCAATACGGCTGAGCACTCCCTGCACCCTTGCTGCCCACACTCCTCTGAGCGGCCAGTGAGCCTGTGCTTGAGCTCATGGCTTACACTTCTTTCCAAGCTAGCAGACACTATGAGCAGCAATATTCATTTGCTTATCTATAGAAAACAAAGATCGTTCTCTGTTTTCTAAGAGGAATATTCTCAGTGTTATAATTGATCCTGTATGATGTTGGTTCTCTCTAGTAAAAATAACATCCAAAGTCATAGCTTTCCAAATTTCTACATCACTAAACCTCTGTTATACGGCACTTCTGCATTAAAAGATAGGTTATATCTCTGACCAAATTAGGATCCTCTCTCTCTAACAAAAATTGTACAACATTTTTGCATCAGGCCCTTGGTCAAGAATATCTGTTTTATTGGCTTCATCATTTATTGTTCATTCACTTATTTATATCTTTAACAAACACAATCAAGAAACACCTGTATGGAAGGCAATTTTTTCAGTCATTTCTCTCTCTCTCTTTTTCTTACTCTAGAGAATGTCAGTAAACTGAAAATCACATTGTCTGGTATACGTGGAGTTGCGTAAACAGAGAGGTGCCAATTACAGAGAACAACTGCGACTGATGACACCGGGTCTGTGGTGTGGTTCAGGAAGCGTCTCGCCACTTTAGACTTGACACGTTCTGAGTTTGCAGCTGCACCGACTGAGTCTGAGCTGCTGCTGCGCAAGCTGGTGTCTATAGCAGAAGGTCTCACAGCAGCCTGTTGACAAAATACGTTCAATTAGGTTGGTTAAGTGCATTTGGTGCTTTTTTTTCCACTCCCGTCTGCCTTTTGATGTCTGGAAAAGTGCCACTTGTTAACCAAATTACCCCATTTGGAAGAAACTCCCCCTGATCTGGAGACTTGCGTGACCAGACTTGCCTTCTCTCCTTTAACTCCATTTAAGTTGAGTCTGGTCTCTGACTTCAAGGCTGCAGACTTCAAGGGGATTGACAGGAGAAGCAAAGAAAGGAGGCAAGCCTGGGATGGCTCCCTCCCTGTTCCTGAATGCTGCTTAAATGGCTTCTCCTTCCATTAGCATGTTTGCTTTCCCTTTCAATTTTTCCTCTTCTCTTTCTTCCCCACCAACTCATTTGTGAATTATTTGAGGGTGGAGTTGCAGTTTTTAAAAGAGTAATCCCACTTGATGTTTGCGTGATCATTCAGAATCTAGCCCTCGAGGAAGGGAGGCAGGTAGGTTGGGTTCCAGCCTGGCTCTGAGGCTGGAAGACCAGCAACAGAACAAGAGCTCAGGCAAAGGCTACCATCATTTATCACTTACTCCATCAATTTGATTTCCTCTCCTTTTAAAAACAGAATCAAAAACCAAAGAAAAACAGGGAACAAGGTGATTTACAGAGATATAAAACAGATTAAAAAATAACGTGGATACAAAAAATGTAAGAAAAGATGAATAAAGTAATCTACAAAACGTATATGCTATGGGTACCAGTTGGGGTTTTATATTAGGTGCTAAGATTCCTAGTGGCTAAAGTAAACAACATCACTTAGATTTCATTTCTTCTACTCTCTTATCTGTAAAACTGGAACAAAAAATACACCTAAATTATTAGATGAATGTAGATGCAGTCTCTCACCTGGTATCTAACACTGACTCAAAAATTAACCACATCTGAATCTAAATATTTCTTGAGTACCTGCTATAGCAAGGCCTCTTTGAAAATGTTAAATTCTATATAATGTTCAGGTGTTATTTTATTAACCTGTGTCAGAGCCATAATATGCTAAAGAAGGGTTTATCGCCTCCAGTTATCTCCTCACCAATGGTGGCTAGAAAGCAAATATCAATATGATTTTTATTTTTCCTGTGAAGAATTTGAAATTTTAAAAAACACTTTCACTATTTCTATAAATCTAGGAAACGTTTGTACCAATGGACATCGTATAGCAAAAATGCCTTCGCCATGCGGTCTTCAATGCTCCCACATATTTCTAGTTCCTATTTTATGAGTTGGAATATGCTATGTTTTGCTGGTAGTTTTTCTTATTTAATAAACAATTAATAACTTATTTTTTACTTAATTCTTTTAATTATTTTTAAACTTTGAATTTACAGAAGATAATATATTTATTTTACGCATATTTAGGGTATGATTACAGGATCTCAGTTTTAGCAGAAGATGCATTGGGTCATTTTTGTAAATTTGCAGGTTTTGTAAAATTAGAATCAACTCTCAGTTGTCTAGAGTCCCTGAGGATCATCAGGAACAAAGCCAGCTGCCACAGTAAAGCACGCTCACTGCTCCCCTGATCTCCCATCCACCATGCACAACGATGTTTGACGAGATGCTTACAGTGGCAGGACCTTCGGTCTTTGTCCACTCCTCTTGAATGGCGCCTGAAGAAAAAGAAAACTTGTCAGGTTGACACCATGAGGCAGTAGCAGAAATGAGGCTTTACTCAGGTCTTCTGACTCCAAGTCGAGTGCTCCACCTACTTGTGTGTGGAATTTTCAACATTTATGGAAAAACAGCAGGTTCTACAATTTCCTATGTAACAGCCTTCGCAATGAAGAGGAAGCAAGATCATCTTCAGGAAACTGCCTTGAAAAGGTCTAGGGAAAGCTCCATTAGGGCATTTGAATTCAAAGAGGGAGCCTGAGTAAAGCAAAGCAAGGTGAGTACACACACATACAAACACACACACAGATATGCGTAGACACAAACACACATAGATACGCATCACACAAACACATGCAGATATACATACACATACGTCCACCCATGCATACACACACACACACACAGAAACACACGTACATACCATATATACACAGAAACACACACCTACACGCGTACAAATACAGATTCACGCATACACACATGTATATACATCCATACACACAAAAGCACAACTATATGATACAAATACTCACATACGTATACACACACATACATGCACACACACAGACACACTCCTACACACCCCTACACAAGCACAGACATAGACACAAAAAACACACTCACATGACACACGCACCTACATACACATAAGAGCACACACAAACACACAGTAATGGCTAGAACAGATGATTAAAACGTTCAAGGATGAAGAATTAAAAGTTTGAGATTAGTGAATTTTTTTTACAATGCACCTAATTCGTGTAGACACCGAGCCGGCTTTGCTTCACGTGTCTCGCACCAGCCTTACTCGAACTTTCTACTGTTTGTGGTCTAATCAACACAGCACAAACATTTTGCCTTGCTACTTTCCAAATTTTCATACACACTGAAATTACACAGCGGGGCATTGCCCTCTAAGACCCTATGACACTTTGAAAAGAAACTCTCACAGTCCTTAAAGAAAGAGTAAACTATTTCTCACTGCCTTATATAATTTTTCATATTTTGGAAGAGACCACAGCTTCAGAAACGTCTGAAAGAGGCAACTGTTAGAGCTAGAAATTGCACCCTCACTGCCGGGACGCAGAGGACGCTGCAGAAGCTTCCTTTCGGCAGGCTTCTGAGAACGGCTTCCATGCTCTGGGAACATCCCTTGGCTCTGCAATTGTTCCTCTCTCCACTGCCCCAAAGACTGTGGGACTCTGTTTAATAAGCATGAGATAGTAACCATCACACCAGATTGTTCATCCGTAATTGGAGATCTCTGGAAGAAAAGCAACACACAGGAGCTTATGTCTGACTGACAGAGTTGAGTTTCTTTCAGAGCATTGGTGATAGAGGCAAAATTCCCCACGCTCTGTCTGGATGGCATGTCAAGGAGTGAGGCATTGGAGGCAGACAAATGCGTGCTCAACCCTAGGACTGCCACTTGTCAGTGGGGAGAATTGGGGCAAACAGTTGAACCATCCCAAGCCACACCTCCCTCCTTTTTAAAATGAGGAGAATACTGCATATCGCCCCCAGGATTCATTGAAAAGGACTGGTTCATAACAGATTCTCAAAATACTTGTTTTATTTTTTCAGTTTATTATTCACAGCATCAAAACAACCATTATCTCAGGGAAAATGATGAGTCTTAGGTAGACAAAGTAATTATTTTATTGTCTTTTATTTTTCAATCATCAGCTTCAGCAAATTACAAAAGGGCTTGGAAAAGATTAAGAGAATGTTTTCAAACTAAAATCGTATTTTTATTCATAACAATACTGTTATTAATAATAGCATCTTGATCAGCTCTTCATTTTTGCCAACTAGAAAATTTATCAGTTATTTACTGAACAAGAAATTTTAAAAAAAGAATGTAACGCTTTGTCAATTTCTGAGCATTTTCCAGCTGTTAATTTAGAATGAATGTCATAGGACTTTTAACCCTGCCCCCCAGCAATATATAACAAAAACACAGATAACTTTAGCAAAATGTAAAGGCAATGTTTATAAATTGTGTTCAAGTCATAGTTTTGACTTGGTTTGGGTTTTATTACATATAACATCTGCTGCTGGAGAAGACATCTGTAGTTCATCTGAGTGTCTATGACAGTCCATCTGAAACCCAGCAGGGACCAAAGAACTGCTGGATTCCTCTAGCTTCGGCAGCCTTCAGGCAGACGCCGGAGACTTCTAGCCACAGTATAGCAGCGACAACTTGTCTACCGGGAATTTAGTGGTTCCAAATGGTTCAATTTTTTCCCAAAACTTGAGCTGATACTCTAATGGGTAGACTTAAATAATTACAGCACCACGTACTCACAAAACATTGATGAGGCTCTCATTTCTTTGAAACTATTATTCACTCATTTGATAAGTGCCGCTTGTGGGTTAGGCGTGATTTACACTAAAAATCAACCGTATTATTGTAATCTATTATATTTTATATAGACCTACACAATATCAAGCATCCAGAGAAAGTTTAAAACTTTGGGCATGTAACTAGAGGTTTGTTCTACATTCCACTAAATGCTCAAATACTTATTAATAAATTATTTCTTCAAATAGCCACGTTAAAAGAAACTTTCATATAGAGATGAAGCAGGAGTCAAACTACAGATGCAATATGAGAACATACATTTACTTAGTACCAAAAAATTGAAAGGATGTAAAACTCTGTGTTTTATTATTTTTAGGAAGTAAAGTATCCAGTTTAAGACATTTCCCCCAGATGTTTGCTTCATGGAAAGAAGCAAACACTGACAAGAAAAACCTGACTGTGTCCAAGATAATCATTATTAAGCAATGTGTCTGGGAATGTGCACCATAACCTGAAAAAATTGAAACCTTTATAGACATTTCTGTAACTACTTGTTACATATTTCCTTTACTGGAAATGAGTTCCTTTTTTTTTTGTTTTTTTAACTTGTTTGCTTTCTATTTCTGTTAGATATTTTTTCCTTATAGGAAAAAAGGATGAGAGAAGGTTAAAATTTTACATAGTGTACTTCTATCTTAATTCTATTTAAATAGTTAGAATTCAATACATCATACATCTTAAAACTCAAAACTCAGTTATGCCATTCACATTTATTTTGTAGTTTTCACTGGTCTGCTCTCTAATCATGCAAAGGCACATTTTCCAGAATTACTGGATCTTCCTAACCTATTAGCCTAAGTGAGCACAATTGCTTCTCCCACAAGCCTTCCCTTTATAAAACTAAACTCAATAAGATTTTTGCCTCTAGGTCACCCACCTCACAAGTTAGTAGCAGGTCTCCAGTATTAATCGCCTCAGACTCACC
Organism: Equus quagga; assembly: GCF_021613505.1. NCBI lineage: Eukaryota > Metazoa > Chordata > Mammalia > Perissodactyla > Equidae > Equus > Equus quagga. The sequence continues at coordinate 1,125,600 of NC_060278.1, forward strand.
GAGGAAGGTCAGGTTTTGAAGCTGAAGCAGCTTGGAAGGTTGAGCCAGAAAACTTGGGTCTGTGAAACTAGTTCCATTACACACAGCAGCGCCTGGATGAAAAACACGCCACCAGGAACACCTCGTCCACCAGAAGCTCCTCTCTGAGAGTTTGTTATCAGTTAGATCACTTAAACAAGCGGGAAGGCTTAGATAGCACTGGAAGAAATGGCAGAGGTCATATACCCATCCCCCTATTTTGCACAAACGTAAAGTCAGACCTAGACAGGCTTGAGACCAAACCACACGAGCAGAATTGGCACCTGAGGTCCCATCTCTGATGCCCTGTTCTGTCCGTAAGCGGCCTCATTTAAAGCAAAATGGAAGCTCTTGGCGCGATGCAATCATCTGAACAGTTTGACCAGAGTGTGGAATTCTCCAGACTGTCAGGACTGGAAGCCCATGGCAGACAGCTGTTGGTTGCCTACCTCCACTCGCTCCTTGCTCCAGAACCCCAGCTCAACTGAGCATGGCGTGGCTGTGTGCTCAGGGAAGACGGGCCTTCTCCGAGTCAGGCTATCCCAATTCCTTTGCCAGTGAGTGGGTCCGGAAGAGCATAAGTTGCAGCTCAGGCTCAAAAGACACGAGATTGCTCCTAGTTCTCCTGGGGACACTTTCCTCCCTCTTAAGACAGAACATGAAAAGGAACAAGCTCTCTTTCCTCCTCCAGCCTCTACACAATGTTGTGTGAGATGCATAGGCCGTCTTGCAATCGTGAAAGAGCAAGTCTGAGAACAAAGGGCAGCATGTTGAGGATGGCAGAGAGAAAAGGTGATGAAAAGCCTCGACCCTTGGTAATCTGTAGAGCCACTGAATTAACGTCCCACAGACCTGTTCTTCCTCTAAGCTCCTTATCAGAGATGATAATTCTCCCTTATTGTCAGGTCATTTGAGTTGAGTTTTCTGTTGCTCACATCTGAATGCATTCTTTTACTAGGTATTCAAAGCAGGAATGAGACAAGGCCAGACTCCAGTCAGGGTGTTGGGCCCCCCTGACCCCAGGGAGCCAGAGGCCAACCCCCGCCAACTGCTAGCCTGATCTTGGGGTCTGGCGATGGTAGCTCTCCAACCATCTCCCTCTGCCAGAAACTCTGTCCCTCCTCCCCCTCCAGGAGAATTGTGGCACCCCCTCCATGTGAGCCTAACCTCAGGTTTTTAAGCTGCAGCCGAAGGCAGCGCTCTCAAACACGTGCCCTATTCCCTGAGCCCCATTCTAGCGGCAGGGGATACCTTGAGGCTCTCTCCAGTCGGCCTTGTCTCAGTCTGAATCTCCTGCCTTTTGCCAGTGGCCCTGCTCCCAGAAAAGGAAGGCCTCACTCCCAGCAGAACATCCCCCCACTGTCCGCCTTCTCCCAGCACTGGGGTCAGGTCTCCTCACATGGCAGCAGCACCAGGGCCTCGAGTTCCGTCCTGCATTGGCCCACTTGTGCTCAGGTCTCTGGGGGGCCTGTCTTGCCCCTTGTCTCTCCCAAGGCCCTGCCTCCTCTCCTGTGTTCTCAGGGGTCCCCCAGCCCCTGGTCAGTCCCAGTCTGCTGGTGGCATCAGGTGGTGAGAAGGATGAATAAAGGTAGCGTGAAGCCAAAATAAAAAATCCAGTTGTACATCTTATATATATACGATTTTTATTTGTCACTTATACCTCAATAAAGCTGGAAAAAATATATGATCACTACAACTGTGACATAAAATGAAGTACTCTTGGGGCTGGCCCGGTGGCGCAGCGGTTAAGTTCGCACATTCTGCTTCTCAGCAGCCCGGGGTTCGCCGGTTCGGATCGCCAGTGCGGACATGGGACCAAGCACTTGGCAAAAGCCATGCATGCTGTGGTAGGCATCCCATGTATAAAGTAGAGGAAGATGGACACGGATGTTAGCTCAGGGCTAGTCTTCCTCAGAAAAAAGAAGAGGATTGGTAGTATTTAGCTCAGGGCTAATCTTCCTCAAAAAAAAAAAAAGGGGGGTAAATAATAAAATAAAATGAGGTACTCTGGAGTTGCTAAGGTAAGAAAAAGAATGGTGACAGGACCAAGAAATTCAAAGCTCCAGTCTTCAGCTTCAGGAATCCACAAGACCCCACGGCTTTCGATGAGACCTAAAATAGTAAACCTATATACCAAATATTTCACACTCCCTCTGTAAAGAGTAAGCATACTTTCTGACATCACTGTGGTGTCACAGCAATATGAATGCCCAACTGAAGCATTAAGTTGTTGCTATAGCTCCCCAGTGCTGGGAAAACTTAGGAAGCAGGTGATGTTGATATCTTGCTGCATTCCCAGTGACCCCTTTAGCACCCCATTATCACATATCAATCACCTGTTCCCATGCTACATTAATAAGATGCAACCTTCCTTTTTTCTGATAAAGACATGAGATGATATTATATCAATCTATTAGGTTCTATCTAAAAATATATGCCAATCTATTGGGTTCCATTAAAAATTGATTATGCAAAGGAACAATGCACAAATAGTGCCATCCTGGGGACAGAAAGTTAAGAAGACATTTGGGGCCTGGGATCCTCCTAGTGTCCCTCAGTTCACCTTACTTGACAACTGCCTACTCAGCCTACAGTGCAGCCAACCCTGGAAAGTGTGTGTGTTGTTACATAACTGAGTAAATCTGAGGCTCTAGTTGGCTTTACTGAACACGAATCGGGCAGCATCCCACCCAGCAAGTAGAAGGGCACCCCAAAGAGCTACAGAAAGGGAAAAGTCTTCAAGGCAGAGAGGGGGTGGAGAAGGAAATTGTTAGTAAAGAATGTGTTTTGGCAGGTAAGGCGGCCCTCCTCGAGGGAACGGGAGGGGTATACAAGGCAGCTTCCCTTACCAGTGCTGACCAGGGAATCCCAGGTTCTTGGGCAAAGCTTACACTCAGGGGCAGGTTGAAACTACAATTAGGTTAATGTTAAGTCTTGGTTTGCTGACGCAGGGCTTAGCACAAGTGATTCCATTTGGGCCCATTGTCTCTTTTTTAACAGTGTACACTGGCCCAGCCTGACCTTGGCCCAGAGGAGGAGTCCTGAAGGAAAATTCAGACATCCACTTATTTCAAACAGAAACGTCTCTTTGTTATACGGGCCTTCCTTTTGGCTAAGGGAAAGCAGAAGCATAATAAAATCAGCCATTGCCTAGATGATTCTTAAAAATTTCAGTAAAGAATTAATCAAATTGGACCAATCTACTTGAAGATAATCTTTAAAGTAACCAACTCAGCCAGGTCACAGCGTGATTTCAAGGATTTAACATATAGTACTAAGGAAAAGAATAGAATTATAACTTATGGTTTTTATTTTGGACAAATATGAAATATTTCAACTCTTGGGGAAGTAAACACATTTTTCATTGACTTACCTGGGTAACTACCTCACATTTCTGCCTCCCCCAACTCTGCCACGTTAGACATAGCCAGAGAGGAGGTACGTATGTCTTTTTAGCAGAATAATTTTATTGTAATAAAAATGCAAATATTGTGCAGTCAAAATTTTCCAAGAATTCTAGATCATAAATGTATTTCCACAATACTAGCAAAACAGAACATTTCTAGGTGTTCTTCCATGGTGAAACAATATTTTGCAGAGTCCCAGCCTGGGCCACATGCTGGCATGACACATTTCTGGAATGTGAGTCTGAAATATGAGATAAAATACTGGTTTCTAATTAAAGTATATTGGTCCCAAACAGGTGGTGGATTGGCATAAAAGGAATCTCACCAACCTCCAGATCCCCATGGGGGCTTAAGGATGTTCAGTAAAAGTGAGGGGAGAAAGGATTCTTCTTCTTTTTCTCATCGTATTTTCCCAAACCTGAACTCAATCCAAATACTGAATGTTAAAATTTCAAGTTTTATTCAGCAATAAGAATGAGGAGATTAAAAGGCAGTTGGTGCTGTGCAAAAGTCCTGTGCTGACAGGATGCAGTTCTGTTTCCAGTTCTGTCACTTATCCGCTGGAGGCCCTAAGGGAAGGCATTTTAGCTCTCTGGGCCTCAGTTTCCTCCACTCTAAAATGAACAGGATGCTCTCCTGCCTGCCTCCCCCATCTATCACTCTGTGATTGCACTCAAAGACCTTGACCTGAATAGAAAGAATTTGTGTATAACTCTATAAAAGACTTCAGAATACCATAAAGTCAAATCCAGAATTTTCGAGAGCAGTCTAATTTTTCAAGAAAATCTTAAATCCATCATGATCGTGATCTTCAACACCCACCTCCTCACCATGATGGCCACCCTGGTTCTTGTACCTGATCACTCTCTTTTACTCTTTACCTCAGAGAAGACACAGCGCCGAAATTCATCCATCTTCTCAAGCCAGAAATAAGGAGGAATCCTTGGCACCTTTCTTTTCTTCATCCCCCATCTCTATTCCATCCCCAGGCCTCCGGGATATCTCTAACTCCATTGTCTGGGCTTGAATGTCTACTTCAACGATCTTGAGGCTCTAATCCACTGCCGTTTTTCCCCAAACTATTTACCATACTACAGTGGAAAGGATTCTTGGTAAATGTCAGTTCTGATCGTGTCTCTTGCACACACACACACATACACACACACACTCCTAAAACCCTTCAGTGATTATCTTCGCTCTCAGCATAAACAAACATAACAAAGGGTGCCCCCTTCCTTTCACCAGTCAATGCCTCCTCCCTCTCATCTCAAAGCAGAGCCCTCTGAACCTGAGGAGCCTTCTCTGGCCTCCCTGACCAGTCAGATCCTTTTATCGTGGGTCTTCAGAGACTGTTCCTTTACTTTATAGCACTCGTTACTTTCGTAATCTACCTGTATTTTTCTGTTTCTTTTGCTACCCCAATGAGACTACAAGCTCCGTGAAGAGTGAGACCGTATCCACTCCTGCCCACAGCTGTAGCCCTGGAGGCTAGTCCAGTGTTCGTCATGTGTTGGGTCTTCAACGAACACTAATGGAATGAATGTTGAATGTTATGTTACAAAAGTGCATTTGCTAAGCCCTAGGCATTCTCAGAGTGATCCATGATATTTGTTCAGGGTCAAGCATCTAACAACTACTTATTGAATATTTATATAATACTCTAAGCAATATTCTAGGCAATAGGGAAATAGTGATAACTGTAACATGTATCCTCTGCCTCAGGGTACCTACATGGTATTCTACATTCTAGGGTCCATTATAAATTGATCATTGGATTTTGTGGTATACTTTACCAGTCAAGCTGCCTGGACTACAAGAATCCCACCGCTAACCAGCTGTGTAATCCTGAACAAAGTGGTTTGGTTTTCTCATTTATCACATGACAAGTTTGCATAAGATGCTCTCTAAGTTCGCTTCTATCAGTTCACATGTTATCATTGCTTTCTAAATAATAATGTTCTAAAGGTGTTCCTGATAAAAAGTAATGGCTTATCAAAAACAGTTATCACCTCATTTGTGACTCAAGCTGTTAGTGAATCACAAAGGAGGTGTGTATTTAATGAGTTGCCTCTCTTAAGACTTTAGTGGCAGTGATACGGTCCTGGAACCAAATCTTTAGAAACTACTGCCCTAAAAATTTCTGCGTGAGGAAGATAAGTCTGCTCATTTGTCCTAATAAGGGACAAATGAGCAAGCACATAATATGAAAAATAAAATTAAATATTTGTTGTTTCCTCACATGGAATCTAAACAACATGCTCCTAAACAACCAATGGGTCATTGAAAAAAATCAAAGAGGAAATCAAAAATACCTTGAGACAAATGAAAATGGTAACACAACATTCCAAAGTCTGTGGGATGCAGCAAGAGCAGTTGTAAGAAAGAAGTTTACAGCAATACAGGCCTACCACAGGAAACAAGAAAAATCTCAAACAAACAACCTAACCTTACACCTAAAGGAACTAGAAAAAGAAGGACAAGCAAAACCCAAAGTTAGTAGAAGGAGGGAAATAATAAAGACCAGAGCAGAAATAAATGAAATAGAGACAAAAAACAGTACAAAAGATCGATGAAACTAAGAGTTGGTTCTTTGAAAAGATAAACAAAATTGATAAACCTCTAGCCAGACTCATCAAGAAAAAAAGAGAGAGGGCCTAAATAAATAAAATAATAAATGAAGGAAGTTACAGCCAACACCACAGAAAAACAAAGGATCGTGAGATTACTACAAGCAACTATTTGCCAACAAATTGGACAACCTAGAAGAAATGGATAAATTCCTAGAAACATACAACCTTCCAAGACTCAATCAGGAAGAAATAGAAAACCTGAACAGACTGATGACTATTAGTGAAATTGAATAAGTAATCAAAAAACTTCCAACAAACAAAAGTCCAGGACCAGATGGCTTTCAGGTAAATTCTACCAAACATTTAAAGAATTAGTACCTATTCTTCTCAAACCATTCCAAAAAATTGAAGAGCAAGGAACACTTCCAAACTCATTCTATGAAGCCAGCACTCCCCTGATATCAAAACCAGACAAAGTCACTACAAAAAGAAAAAGAAAGAAAATTACAGGCTAATGTCCCTGGTGACCATAGATGCAAAAATCCCCAACAAAATATTAGCAAACCAAATTCAACAATACATTAAAATCATCATACACCATGATAAAGTGGGATTTATCCCAGGGAGGCAAAGATGGTTTACTATCTGCAAGTCAATCAATGTGATAAACCACATTAACAAAACAAAGAATAAAAATCTGTGTGATCATCTCAATAGATGCAGAAAAAGCTTTTGACAAAATTTAACTTCCATTTATGACAAAAACGCTCAATAAAGGGGGCATAGAGGGGACATACCTCAAGATAGTAAAGGCCATATATGACAAACACGTAACTAACATCATACTCAACAATGAAAAGATAGGAGCATTTCCTCTAAGATTAGGAGCAAGACAAAGATGCCCACTCCTGCCACTTTTATTCAACATAGTATTGAAAGTTCTAGCCACAGTAATGAGACAAGACAAAGAAACAAAAGATATCCAAATTGTAAAGAAAGAAGTTAAACTGTCACTGTTTGCAGATGACCTGACACTATATAGAGAAAACCCTACAGACTTCACCAAAAAACCATTTGAACTAATAAGTGAGTTCGGTAAAGTTGCAGGAATCAAAATTAATATACTGAAATCAGTTGTGTTTGATTTTTGTTTGCATTTCCCTGATGATTAGTGACATTGAGCATCTTTTCATATACCTGTTGTCCATTTGTATGTTTTCTTTGGAAAAATGCCTGTTCAGGTCCTTTGCCCATTTCTTTCGTGGAGTTATTTGGTTTTTACTATTGAGTTTTAAACGTTCTCTGTATTTTTGGGATATTAACACCTTATTGGACATATGGTTTGCAAATATTTTCTCCCATGCAGTAGGTTGCCTTTTCATTTTGTTTATTGTTTCCTTTGCCGTGCAGAAGCATGTTTTTGATGTAGTCCACTTGTTTACTTTTGATATTGGTCTTAGCAGCGACTTTTAGGATCTGACACCAAAAGCACAGGCACCAAAAGCAAAAATAAACAAGTGGGACCATATCATGTCTTAATGTGGAAATGACTTCAGAGATCTATCAAGTTCAACTTCTTAATTTTTCAGAATGAGGAAACAGGGGTCCAGAGGTGAAATAATTTGTCCAAGGTTACATGGGGTCATTGACCGTGTCTGGCACAAAATCCCCTAGTTGTGGGTGTGGGGACAGCAAAGGGCATGAACTCAGATTTAATATGTTTCCCTTACACATTCCACCAGTTTGTCATCAATTTGTTTGATAAACTCTATTTTAAAAAACGCTAAATTATACTGAGAGGATTGAGGTTAACAATAAATTTCCCAGCCCTGCAGAGTTCTATGAGATTGATGAAGGCAGAATTGGAGACAGGAGCTGCCAGGAGAACAAACCCTGGCTGAAGCTGGCCTGACAGCTGGATGGGACCTGGGAAAGCAGGAGGCCAACACTGGTCTCATGGCTGACAGTATATAGATTCTTAAAATTTAAAACGTTTTTCTCAATTATCATTTTCACTTATTCTCATTTCTTTGTAAATTGGACAAATACTAAAAATGGAAAGAAAAAAAGTCACATATGTCATTTGAAACCAAGCATCATTTCTAGCATTTTGGTGTATTTTCCTCAAGTTCTGTGCATACATTTTCGTAGAGTTATGATCAAATGTTTAAATGATTCTACTAGCTAGTTAGTAGCAACATATCACACTAAAATGATGTTACTTTTTTACTAAAATATAGGGTAGGTGTCAAAAATAGTACCACAAGTTTTCTGATTCTGTAGCCCAAAGGTCCCAGAATGCCAGGAGGCTGGTTCCCCTTCATCACTGTTGGAGAGTTATAGTTAGGGGTGGGGGAGAGTAGAAAAAAAGCATGTTTTATATACATACAAGCAAAACTTGAAAATAAATACTAGAGTGAGCCTTGAGTGTAACTGACCCAGGCTAACTTATGTTCACTTTCTGACTATGTGTGAGGGCATGTCATTCATGAATATCACAAGTCACATTTGAATAAATTGAAAAGCAACTGAAGACAAACCTTCTCTTCTAAAACTGTCACAGCACCCATGAATTAAAGCCAGTTAATAAAAATATTCAGTCAACCAGAACAGCACATTAGCAGACCAGGCTGATTAAATTAGAGTTTCTACCCAATGTTTTGAAATTACCCAATGTAATTTCAAATTCTTTAAAGAGAAACCATAAGCTTCCAGATCTTGATTTCTGATACTATTCTTCAAGAAAAGGAACCAGGGCTTTTTGGAGACATGATGATTCTAGGACTTGGCAGGAAATATACATGATGAGCCTGGAGCATCTTGTAGTTCTAGAAAATAAAGAAATGTGAAAAAAAATCCCACAAAGATAAGGGTATGTCAAAGGGACACAGAAACTAAGGGAAAGAACTCCCAGTGGCCAAAGCTGGAAAAATTTGGACAACAAAATATAGTATTGGATTATAACCTAAAATATAAAATAAATATCCATAAGCCCTTACTGATCTAAATAAATAATTGAATAAATTAATAAACAGGGGAACAGAGACAAATCTCTCAAGCATAAAAATTCCAAATAAATTATGTAGATACTTTATCCTGAAGGGAAGGGTCATAACTCCCCCCTCCTTCAGTGCGAGCTGTGCCTCGTGGCGGCCTTCCAAAGAGGACTGTAGAGAAAGCGGGCAGAGAGCAAAGTGGAGCAGCCTGAGAGACGCCACCTCAGCCAGGCGATCAAGGTCAACATCAACAATGGAAATTATATACCCTGGATACGACACGATGAAAATCACACTTCACCTCTGTGATCTTCCTCCTCAAAACCTGTAATCCCACTCTATTGGTAAGAAAAACATCACACAAATTCCAGTGGAGGGGCATCCTACAATGAGTCTGCCAGTAATCCTGAAAACAGTCAAGATCGTCAAGAATCAGGGAAGTCTAAGACACTGTTACGGCTGAGAAGGAAACATGGTGAGTACACGTAATATAGTGACTTGGATGAGATTCTGAGACAGATAAAGTGCAGTGGATAAAAACTAAGGAAATCTGAATAAACTATGACCTTTAGTTAACAATAATATATCACTATTGGCTCATTAACTATAACAAGTATACCATAATAATGTAAGATGTCAATAATAGATAAAACTGTATGCAGGGGATAAATGGGAATTCTTTATACTATCTGCTTGATTGTTCTGTAAATCTAAAGCAGTTTCATTAATAAAAAATAAAACAAACCATAAGATTCATAATAATTTTTAATTAACAAAAATGTCCTGTTTGTTCTATTTCTCCTATCTAGTTCCTAACAAATGAGCAGCTTCAGGTCAGGGATGGTCTGGGCATCAGTGGCTCACATTTAAATCACCTAACATATTCTAATAACAATAAATCAGAATATCTGCTGACAGGCATCAGTAATTTTTTTAACTCAATCACACTACCAAAAGTCTAGTCTTACCAACAGAAAAATCTCACATAACCAAATCATATAATTGCACCTTTTGCTATCGGCATGAAATGTCTCTTTTTTGTAGTAGAAAGCAAAGTTGCTCCCTTTTTCATTCTCCCTTGAGGTACCTGGGGATTCAGCAATGATTCTGGCAACATAAAGATGAGTGAAATAGTGACTATAGTCAACTTAAATTTTGGAAACATAAAGCAGCAAATTACAGAATCTCTCGTTTTATTTCTCTTTTATTTTCTTGGCAAATCATTTCCTAGGATATTGAAAATTAGTGTGGTTTAAAAAGAAAGATGAGCATGAATTAACGCTCGTGAAAGAAAAATGAAATTTTTTGATCTTAAAAAAATCTAAATTCAAGGCATCTAAATTTCTGATGAGTACAGACGGAATCCCTGCTGGCTCTCGGGATGTGCTATCGAAACGACTATTCTGAAACACACAGACGCACACACAGCTTCCCAAGTGCGTCATCCTGGACAGGAAATCGCGAGACAAGCCCAGAGCCCAGCAGAAGGCTACCAGGTGCATCTGCCTGCAGCTCCCTGCTCAGCCCGCCGAACAGAACAGGCGCTTCTCAAATGCTTGGACAGCCTTGCCAGGCTCCATCGGCTTCCATTACATTATTTTAAGAATAGGATAATTAGCCATCTTAGCCATCCAACTAAAAGATGTGTCAATTACATGCCACCGAACTCAACTCTCCTATGCTATGAAACGAGAGGCTGCAGAGCACAGGAGCGCAAACGGGAAAGGCATTCAGGACTTGTTTCCCTCTGCAGCATTTCCCAACCACCATCTGACCTGGGGAAGTGAGAAGAGTCTGGAAAGCCCTGGGATGGCAGGTCTATCTCAACAGCAGGTAGAAGCTGAGATATTTTTAAAAGGGGGTGGAGTGTATTCTTCCTTAATCAAGGGGCCTTCACAGAGCACTGTTTGCTTAAGGCAGCCAGGAAACCCACAAGGCATAGGAGAGTTCATTCTGAGTCCTGGACACAGAAGGGGCCACAGGCTCTTCCTGCATGCTCGTCTCATCAAATTACATCTCTGCTCCAAGCACTGTGGTGAGGTGAGAATTAGAGGCATTTTGGAGCTGGAAGACACATGAGTGTGACTGGCACCATGCCAGCAGTCAGGCTGTTTGAATTTCTGTGCCTCAGTTTCTTCATGTGCAAAATAAAGCTAAGAATACTTACTATGCATAAAGATGGGATTCTAGAGATCAAATGGATAACATACTACTTCACTTTATACTGTATAAGTAGACAAAGGGCACACATTATTATCCATAATATCATTATCATTAATTATTTTAAGGTCTACCAACAGCTGACACCCTCACCACTCGCTGATCTTCAACTTCAGCTCAGATATATTTCAACCAGAAAAATTTACCTTTCACCCTCTACTTATATGGTTGCATTTCTTTGCAGCTACCCCGCCTCCCACATTCTTCAAGAACCCCAACCCTCCCCTCCCCCATCCTTCAGCACTCTACTCCTTATCTACCTGCCTCAGGAAGTTAACCCACTCAGTGCCAGTCGCTTCATCACCCAGACCCCCAGGTACCCTTCCACGTATAATCAAAGAGCTTCCGTGTTCCGCTTGTCAAAGACTCATCCATTCACTTTAGAACTGCAAGAGGCCGTAGAAACCACCTGATCCGATGTCTTGATTCTACAAATGAGGAAGCGGAGGCTGACGCCACTGAACTGACCTGCTCATTGGTGGCAGAATGGAGACTAAAGTCCAGACCCCCAGAGAATATGTTCCAACATTTGGAGCTAAATCTGACAACATTAAGCCATGCCAGTGTCAACGCCATTTACTAAAATCCACAAGAAGAGTTATTTAATACAGAATACAGACCCCTCAAGTCTCATCGTCCAAGCAGCAGCTCACTCACTCATGACAAAGGAGGACGGACGGTTGGGTCCTCTAAACACGGAAGTGAAGTAGGAGCCTGGGCATGTTCATTGACAACACTTAGGATTCTGATATATATATACAGAATGTGCTTACTTATTGTTTGGTTAGTGGGCCAGTGCACGTATGAATGAATGAGGACTCATGAGGGAAGAGTTTCTCAAAACCATCGTCACAGGTATTCCACTAAAGAACCTGAAAGCTTGATTTAGCACAGAAATTCATTCCTTCTGTAGAAATTTGGACCTTTTGAAACTAACTTTGCAGAGTTCATGCGCTATTTAGGGACAGTATTCCACACGCATGGAGGTAGAAGGCAAAAAGCGACTAAGGATTATATTAAACCAGTGCGGTTCCAATCAAAATTCCAAGTGGATTCTGAAAACCAAGATGGATGTAGTTAAAATGACTCTACCAGATATTAAGACGTGGTACATGCCATAACAATTAAAAGATTATATTTCTGGTCCACTTACAAAAAAATTGAGCAATGGAACAAGATCAAGAGTTTAAAAACAGACCCATACTCACATCAAAACTGAGCTGTAATAGAAATGGCATCATTCCTAAGCTGAGAAAAAGGTATGATTGAATCAAGGGTGCTGGGAAAATCGGCTCATTGTAATGAAAAATTCAATTATATCCCTACCTCACCCTATAAGCAAAACCAAATTCAGATGGGAATGAAACCTTAGTATAAAACAAGCTATTAGCTGGGGGAAAAGTAAAATAATTTTATGACCCTGAGATCAGGAAAGATTTTTCAAGCATGTCAGAAAAAACACTAGCTGTAAAGAGAAAACAAGAAGATCCGCTTATATCAAAATTAAAGATTTCTGCTCCACAAAATACACAGTTAGCAAAGTTAAAAGACAGGTGATAGATGGAGAGAAGTTATTTTCAATGTGTACACCAAGATAGGATTAACACCCAAAGATTTAAGAAACTCCTATAAATCAGTAAAAACGAGAAAGACAACCCAATAGAAAAATGGACAAAGGATATGAACGCTCAACCTGCTGAAGTGGAGATGGGATGCTGAGCTGAATAGACGCTTGTCCCTGTTGGCAGGTAATCAGAGAATTCCAAAACAGAGGCGTCAATTTAGAGCTACGCTGACAACAAATGATCATTCAGATAGTGGCCAATGTCTGCAAGCACGAGGGGAAATAGGATGCGTCACGTGTGCTGGTGGCTTTGTGCATACTTGTTACAGCCATTTTGGTGATAATCTAGCTGTATGTGGTAAAAGTGTGCTAGTGCATGCCCCACAACACAGGAATTTCTGGATACATACCTCCGAGAACTCAATAAACAGAGAGACATGTATAAAGATTGTTATAATAGCAAAATAAAGGAAAAATATTTTTAAAGTGTGGTTCTGCACACATACTATTCAAGGGTCAAAAGATGATTAATGACCAAGGAGGGAGCTGAAAAACAGTGTTGAGAAAAAAAATACGTAAGAAGTTCCACATGGCATACAGTCCAATAATATTTAGATAAAGTTCGGAGCACATAGAAAACATGTCTGTCATAGATATTCGTACGTAGAAAGAGAAGGCCTACTCAGCATCCAAGAATGAGCAGCCTGTGGGAGCCAGACAATTGGTAATGCAGTTGGGAGACAAAGGGGGAAAAAACAAAAGGGGCTGAGACTGGAATGATTCTTTTAATGTGACGCAAAGCAAGGAGTAGCTTGGTCTGAGGACTACAATTTTGTGCACTTAAAGGCCAAAACAGTTACAAATAATTAAGAGAACAGCTTAAAATGGAAGGCGGAAGGGAAAGTAAATTACCTCTCTTTAATTTAATGTAAAGAAAGGAGTCACCTAAAATTCACTGAAGTCAGAAGTGTATTCGGATGGGTGGCAACCCCCTCGATAGCCTTTCACAGTCGAGGGGCAATTGAGTGTTAATTCCGCTGACCTTACTGGCAGCAGCTCCTCCTGCCCCTCAGCATCCCGGCTGTCAGGCAGCGAGCTTTACAGAGCTGTCGCCTTAATCTTTCCCTTTTGACTGAATTTTTCACCTGAGGCATTTCAATCCTGTAACTTCAGCAATCAATTTCAGCCCAAAGCAGCTCTCAGTCCCCTCGAAGCAGGTATTTGCATGCGAGCTAACAGCTTAAGCGCCCCGGAAACAGCTGGGTCCAAACAGATGTAAGAAGCAGGCCTGTGTGCTCACTCACGACACAGTCAGCTGATTTGCCTGCCACGGAGCTGCTCTTTGTGTGTGAAAGTGGGAACACTCGCGCGCGTGTGTTTCTGTGTGGTGGTATGAGGAGAAAAACCACTAAATTTTCACATTATTTTTTAAAGCGGTAAGCTATTTTTTAATGCTGTTTGCTTTAATGATCCTAAGGCAATGTTTTAAGAAGTAATCATGTAGTTCTAATGGCTAGATATGTTATACAAAGAGAAACAGTTTGAAACATAACTTGAATGGAATTATACTAAGAAAATTAGAATTTCTTTTTTTTCAGACAACTCAATTTCTTCAAAAAAATATAACCCACAAAGGGTACATGATAGGCATGCACCGTCAAGAAATGGAATGTAACCTACACTGAGAATTCGTCATATATTTTAAAAAATTCTTAACCTCTAAAATAACATGGAAGCCATTTCTACTCATTATGAGGAATTCTGAATTCAGGATAAGACATTTGCTGGGGTCATGCAAACAAACCAGTATCTTCATTTATTATATCCAGATCTTTTGACCAAGGGAGAAACTGCCACATTCACTGCCATTACTTGTGGACGCAGCAGCTGGGATCCCAGTTAGAAGTTCCCTGTGTCCTCCCGCCTACACTGCAGAACACAGAGCTAGCCCACATAACCAAGCCTGCTGCGAGTGGCATGGAAAGAATCTCAGATCCACATACTTTCTGAGGGTGTCTAGAAAGAGAACTACTCGTCGCCCGACTGTGGCGCAGGAAAGAAGACCCTGTCATGCATTCTCAGCTAGCCCTCAAGGATGACAACCAATATTCTTAACTCCACCTAACATACCGCAGGCACTGATGCCCCACCTACAGTAAGAGAAAATAATTTTACTTATTCCATTTGCCTGCAGGTCAGTACTGAGAAAAGACATAATTCCTTAGTAAAAAGCAACACATCCATTTATGTAAGGCAAGAAGAGCCCAGAAGTATATGAAAAAACTAAACTGAGTAAAGAATAAGTTTTTCTGAAAACTGAACCTGGCAGGTTTCAGTCCACCCCACTGAGATTAGCAACTGAAGACACAGAGAAATAAAGGCAGGTGTTCCGTAAGCCACAAAACATCAGGTAAGGCATGAGTAGTCTTTGCAGCAGCTTTTGCCCAATTGTGCAAGGATTAACAAGAGCAGATCATGTAGGAGCAAAATGAATTCATGTAGGAGCAAGCACGTTCGTGGGGAGAAGACTGCCTTTAGAAACAAGCAGTGCCTCCTGCCCAGGGCTTGTGCCATCTACCAGAAGGAATGACTCCTGACCACGCTGACCCAGCGTCTTACATGCAGGGCTTCCCTCCCGCCAGGAACCGCTGAGGCCCAAGCAGCAGGAAGGCAAGTCAGCAGTCGGTTTCTCCTTCCCATCTCAGAAGTGCGTCCATAATAGCGACTCCAACTGCTCAACTGAAGACAGGAAGATCATTTTGCATTTGAGATTCAATGAAGTTATTCAACACATGGCCAGGAGGGAGGTGGAGAAGGGGAGACTAGAGTTCTGAGGCAGTGCTTGTCGAACTTCAAGGTGCACACACACCACCTGGGGATTTGTTAAGAGGAAGATTCTCCTCCAGCAGATCTGTCGTGGGACCCTAGACAGTGCATTTCTAACCAGCTCCCATGTGTGGGATGTCCTTATGGTCTACCACACTTTGAATAACTAAGTTTAAAAGAATCATGAAAAAAGCAAAAGGGAATGATGGCTGGGAGCCTGCTCTGCTGTGATGAGACGATGGGGAAGACAGGAAAAGGCACGTACCCACACACCTCTTTGCCTCAGGAAGAGTGTGTGTCCGAGCGGGGCTTAACACTCCTCACGAGCAGCCCCCAACTCTGTTTTCCCCCACAGACCTACTCCTTTCCAGGGCCACCTAGATCTGTTAGTGGTGTCATCAACCACCTAAACCCTCAAGACGGAAAGCTCACATTTATTCTCAACTCCTCCTTCTGTCTCAACCCCCACACCAGACTCTGAGGCCTGTCAAATTGGCCTTCCTGATGTCTCCTTCCATTTCCTGCTCTGTTCTCACTTCTCCAGCTGAGGTCCATGCTTGCTGTCTAGTTCCTGGACCACTACGCTCCCCTCTGAATGGTTTCCCTCACTCGATTTTTCTCTCCCTTTCAAATTGCTCTCATACCTCCACATCGCTACAAGCACTATAATTCTAAATCTCAGGCATGATTTCTATTGTTTCGCTGTTAAAATTCCTCCCACCTAAACCAGCTTCCCATTTCCTAAAAGATATAGAACAAAGCCCTGAGCAGGGTATCTGAGGCCATCCACATCAGATCCCAGCATCTCCTTCTGGACTAAGATGCTCTCCTTGCCTCCTGCTCCATCTCAGGGATCTGCCCTCCCTTGGACCCAGGCCCCGTTCACATTCCCATGTGTTCAGCCAGGACCCTCCCTGGGCCTGGAGCCACCTCAGCCCGGCAGTCACTCTTCAATACTTCTTGGTCTGGAAACCACCTTATCCCACAAAAGTCATCTTTAAGAAATGTTTTCTCCTCTTTGGGGCCTCCCAGGGGTGCTACTGCCTGGCACATCGTAGGTAAACAAGCAATATCATTGAATCAACGAACAGTGTCAGAGCATTATCTTCTGATGGGAATGGCTTTCTCTAAGCAGCTCCAGCCACAGAGCCAAGATACTAGCTCAGGTCTAGAAATGGGGAAGGAAAACTCAGATAGAAATTCTCGTGTTCTACCAACTCTTATCCTAGAAATCAAAATAGAAAGTCATAATTTTGAAGTCCTATAAATCAGGGCTTAGAGAGCTTTTTTCTTGATCATCAAGAACAATGTCTGGAGCTGGAGAGTCTTTAGGGGCTGGACATAGAGGATCCAAGGTGGTGTGGAGTGGGAGAGTACTTTTTGCATCTCCTCAACATCAAAGCTGTTATTCTTTCATTGACTGCATTACTCTTAGGGGGATCTCGGCAGTTTAGAAGCTTGGATGAAGTTTCTAAAACCTTGCTTAATTCACTCCAACAAAATAGTACATTAGCATGAGATGAACAAAAAGTAAGAGGTACCAATGATGATAGACTATCAAAGTTGTTTTTTCAGACGCTGGCAAGGTTTCATCAAAGCTACTGCTAATAGGTTTTTCTGGGGCAATCACAGAAGGAAATTAATATCCACAGAAATGAAGCCAACAGCTATTAATTCAAGTTTGTAACATAACATAACATGGTCTTATGAAAAGGACAAAAGAAATCCATACTTTCCCATGAATTGTAAGCATGTTAAAAAAAATAAAAAATATTTTTGGTGTGTTGAAGGACACAGTAAGAAATTTTCGGTCCTCTATTATATTGCCTTTCTCTCATATTGGAAACAGTAAAAATAGCCATGCATTCATTTATTCATTCAATCAATCAATCAACAAGTACTTATTGAGTACTATAGTAGTTTTAAAACATGTCCACATATTGTTTGACACTTCCCCTATCAAGGAGGTTAATTCCCCTCCCCTTGAATATGATGGCATATGATGTTGTTAACAGACAGAATGCAGTGGAAGTGATGCTGCTTAACCTCCAGAACATGTTAGAAAAGAGGCATGCACTTCGGCAAGGTTCTCTTGGGACACATACCTTTGGAGCTCCAGTCATCACGTGAGAAGTCCAGCTACCCTGAAAGTGACATGTTGGAGAGACCACATGGACAAACCAAAGAGAGACAGAGAGACATATCAAAGGAGCATCAGCTCTTCCAGCTGTCTGATCTGCCCTGTCGAGGCAACAGGCACGTGAGTGAAGGAACCTTGAGATGAACCCAACCCAGTCGCCATCTGACTGCAGTCACATGGGAGACCCCAGGCAAGGACGACCTAGATGAGCTAAGTCATCCCCAGGACCAAGAGAGATAATAATAATAAATAATAATGACTATTTTTATTATTTTAAGTTTGGGTGACTTGTTACTCAAGACTAGATAACCAGAACAAGCACCTAATGTACGTCAGGCCCTGTGTTAAGCGTTGGCGATGCTCTTTCCCTTATGGAGATTAAAACTTGCTGACCCAGTGCACTATGTGAATGTCAGAAACAAACCCTGCTCTCGCTGGCATTGCAGCTCACATAGCAATATATTAAATATGCATGTAAACAGATTTGTGCCAATACAAGAAAATATGGATAAGTGCTTAACAGAGTTGACTGAAAGGAGGGGGCTCTTGAGACCTGCACAATCAGAGAAAGAGTCAGCAAGCAACTGGGAACAGGGCTGAATGTCCAGGATTCATGTAGGTAAAGGCACTGGGGAGGGGCAGGCATTTTCGCCTGAGCATGGCAGGGTGGCATGCGTGAGTTTGGGAGACAGAAGTGTGTGAAGGAAAAGAGTAGGAAAATTAATAGGACACAGATGAGAGCAGGTCTTCAAGGTCATAGGAAGTGTTTGAAAGGACTAGACTTCATTCTCCCGGTGGGAGGATGGGACCGAATGCCTACAAGCCATAGGTGTGCCATGGGGTTTGCACCATGGAATTAGCCCAACAGTGGAAGGAACGTGGATTGACGTGTTTGAATTCTCACAAGAGGCAGGGAGACCAATCAGGACACGCTTGAAATAATTTCAAACATGGTAAGACGGGTCTCTCACCCTAAGTAACCTCCGTCCCATGACATGCCCCGCCCCAGCTCTTCTAAAATGTCATCCTTGCCTCTCCCACATGTTTCAACACTTTCTGGCCTATGAGGCCTCGAGGTTCTCTTACTGACCCTTGTTCCCCTGTGCTGGGACCCAGTTTTGGGAGTCCAGCCCGGCAGCTAGCAACTGAACGGGTGGGCTCGTTCCATCCATGCCCACTGACAGCTGCTTCCTGGTGATCCAAGGAGCTCTCAGTATCTGTTGTTTGTTCTGACTGTTTGATCCTCTGTCCTCTACACAATATCACTAGTTCATCGATGCCTGACATGTTTTATCCTAAAGGCAGTGATACATGTCAAGACACGCTCAAGTGTTCCCTGAAGCAGAAGCATTCCTGGTTTCTGGAAGAGATGATATGTAATAACAATTATACGGTGCTTTCATCTTCAAAGCCCTATGCAAACATTATCTAATTAACCCTCACCACATACCTGGAAGGCAGGCAAGCATCATTAAGCCTGTGTTTCAGGAGAGGAGACTGGAAGCTACAAGTTAAATGACAAGCCCTCCACCAGAAAGGCTCAACCTTGGTGCCAAAATTAGCAAGAAAGAGCCCTTGACTCTCACTCCTGTGCTGAGGCCAAGGAGGAAACTCAACATCAAAATGTCTAGTTGACTGCCAGGGTGGCATGCAGTATCCCCTTGTGAGGTTATCAGAGCATCAGGACGCAGACCGCATCCCTACAGAGAGGCAGGATTCTGGGGTGCTAGAGCTGGGTTTTTGCTGCCTAGTTGCCTGCCCTCTCTGTACTTTGAA
Source organism: Equus quagga (assembly GCF_021613505.1). NCBI lineage: Eukaryota > Metazoa > Chordata > Mammalia > Perissodactyla > Equidae > Equus > Equus quagga. Next base: position 1,145,117 of record NC_060278.1, read on the forward strand.
TTCCTCATTTGTCAGAGATGCCCTATTAGTCTGTGATCCCCAATACATAACAGCACAAAAACAATTCATGAAAACAGGGTTCAGAAAATGAACTAATGAGTTTCTACAACAGGGATCATTCCAGCCACTGGGCGACACTGTAAGATAGACGAGTCCCTTCTACACAATTCCTGCCCCGCTTTGCCACACCCCCACCAGCGACAACGTGCCTCCCCAGTTCCCCAAGCAATGTCGTCAGGATCTCTCTCCCGCTCCCCCCCCAAACCCCCCTAGGGAAACAGCCTCTGGACTCCCTGACACCAAGGATAGAAGCAAGTTAATGTTTAATGGAAGCCATCCCAGGGGGACTTTGCATTTTCACAGGGGACAAAAGTCCTATTCAAGCAAACAGAAGTCCTGACTGGTGTTCTGGCCACAGGGAACGCCTTGTAGAGGAGGGGTGTGGGTGGTGGGACCCTGCTATCATACCACCTCACACCTAAGACAGCCACAGGAGCAGCCAACATTTTTTGGAAGCTTACCAGGAGCCAAGCTCTGTTTCAAAAGAAGTTTGGTATTGTGCTTAAGACCATGGTCCCTGTCTTTCTACCACTAAGAAATTGCTTTGTCTCTCTGTGCCTCAGTTTCTTCATCTCTAAAATAGGGATGATAAGGATCCCCAGCCCTAGGGTTGTTGTGATGACAGATGAACCAACGCACATCAAGCGCACAGTGTATTCCGGGCACAGCACCAGCACCAAGGCCCAGCTGCTCCCATGATAGGCTCTTCACCTGTACGACCTAGCCCGGACCTTACCACCAGCCTGCACTGCCTGGCCTCGCTGTGTCCAGGGCCTCGGGGAGACAGGGCCCCAGGGCAGCAGCTCTGGACCAGCAGGGACATGCCCGGGCTCATGCTGTGACTTGTCCACATCAAACACACCACGGAAGGTCCCACTGTCCTTCCTATCTTGGTGTCTCCATCTTTAAAACCGACATAATGTCCACTGTACAAGATGGCCACAAAGATCAAATAACTTGTGCAAGCGGATTTTGAAAATTCTGAAGTGCTATCTCTTCCAGCGTAAGGCATTATCATATCTCCTGCAGGATAAGCTGAAGTGGGGCAGCTCTATGAAGGGGCTAAAGGAAGCCAGGCTCCAAAGGCCTCGGAAGGTTGTTTGTGCTGGGTGGGTCCTCAGGTCACAGAGGCAATCAACAGCCAGAGAAACCTGGTTGGAGCTGGACTGGGGGGTCCGGGGGAGCAGGCACCCGGAAGGGCAGGGGGCAGCCCGGGGGCCGACCCCGCACTACAAACCATACAGTGAGTCCCGTCATGCAGTCCTCCCATAAACCAGGAAGCCTGGCCTGTTCCAAGCACCGAGGAGGCTGCCCTTCACTCCCTCCAGACGGCCCTCCAGCGCAGGCACCACAGGAAGGGACCGCGGGACCATGAGACCTGGAGTCTCTGAGGGAGGCAGGATGAAAAGGCAGCCTTTGCAAGGTCTGCAGGGTCCCAGAGTCCTTGGCCCTTCATGGGGGCTGCATCAGCCCTCCTGTTCCTTCTGTTTCATGGCGGAGCCATGCTGAAGTCCCCAAGGCACTCCAGGCCATCTTGCTCAGCTCTCTGCTGAGGGTCTGGCGACACTGCTTGGTCTGGCCTTTGGAGAAGTTCACCCCTGCTCCCGGGGACCTGTTGTCTCGGTATGTGGCCTTTTAAACTCCCAAAGGCAAATGACTCAAATTGCTATGCTGGGGATGTTCAAGGATGTGCATATGCATTTTCAAATTACCGATTTTTTGTTATAGTAGAAAAGCTGCTTTCACAGCTGATCAGAATGGTCTCTTTTAAAAATCATTACTTTCTTCTCTTGTGTTTTGGTTAACTAGAGCCACCATCCCTCACCCCCAAAGGAGAACAAACAAAGGACAAAGTTCGGCCCTGAAAAGACAGCATCCAGCTGGCAGTCCCAGATCCATCCTCCACCTGCACTCCCGGCCCGGGTGCCAAGCTGGCTAAGGTGATGAGGTCCCAGTATAATTACGCGGGCAGCTTCCGAGCTGCCTCTGGGATCCCTCACACCATTCGGCAGCTCACTGGTTGCCACACTGCTGGCTCCTCTGAATGCTATTTCCTGTCCTAGAAGCTTGATTTCGCTACAACGTGCACATACTTTACCACTCATGAATAATGCCCCGGTTCAAATCTGTCACAGGATGCAGTATATTTTGGAAGCCACTTAATGGCAAAGGTGAGTGATTTGCCTGAGCTCATATATATTTTCAGAGTCCTACTTCCCACGGGTTTTCTAAACGCCACCCGTGGCTCACAGTCTTTGCCTTGTTGTCACAGTGTTATCATTTAACATGTATCAAGTATGCACCATGTGTCCAGTGCGCTAGCAAATGAATAGAAACAGAATGTTCCTGCCAAGTTGATTTATCATCTAACCAGAGTGAGCAAGAGAAGAAACAAACAGTGGGAGGTGTCCCACTCACGCCGAGGTCAGCCCGCGGTAAAACCGGGCCAGACCTCTTTGCGGCACAGCCTTTTGTTGCCGCCCACAGACAGCTGCTTCTCCAAGGGAGACTATTGTGGGGTGAGTTTTAAGAAATTTTTTTTCTGAAATAAGGTTACCACTCTGTTTGGGACATCCTCTTAAAACAGGATCCTGGTCCTGCTTCTGGCAGTCTCTCTTATCCACCATGACTCTAACCAATGACCTCTGGTCCTGTTTGCTCTGCCACCCCCGACCTATACTTCAACCAGGAAAGAAGGCAGATTTGAGAGCCCTTTATACCCTCAAGGGGAATATTTATCACACCTCTTTTGTGAGTGCCAACTTTTTATATGTCTGGGTCCCTACATCCAAAAGTAAGCCAATGCCACCTTCTGGAATTTCTCCCCTCAATTGGCAATTGGACGGCATAAGTAGTTTCAGCTGCATTGACTCTTATTTTAAAATTAGTATTGATCACAATTTTAAAATAAATCTAAGAATCAGCCAGGAGAGGGGCGTAAGAAGAGCTTATATCAGACAAGTTCTCACAAGAATGAGGTCTTAGAGAAGCAGAGTGAAGAGCCGCCAAGGGCAGGGGGATCAGGGAGGAACTGGCAGGCACTCCGTGCCCCAAAGCCACAGAAAAAAAGTGTTGTCTAAAGCATTTCCCAGAAGGGTAGAGCCAGACATCCATGTCTGAGGATGAGCCTCAGCCAGAATCCTGGCCTGAGCCCCAGAGTTTATGACTCTGGTCATTGAGTCAGGAGTCTCGAGTTGCTGTACATCAGGACTCAGTGGTGTTTCCTACTCTCACGGGCAAACTTCTGAGCAGAACATGAGGAATAATTCATGAGGCCAGAGGCAAACTGGGCCCAGGATGTCTGCCAAGAAATATGAGAGTTGCCTTTGGTTTCTCATCTTGGGTTATCTGTACTGACCAATTTCATTCACTTCCCCCACTGCAAGGGGCTCTGGTCCCTGACAGAACCCTCTTTCCCTTGACCACCTAGGCGTGCCCTCAGCATTGAGGCTGGAAATGCTTTATGCGGATTCCCAGCAAGGAGGAGCAATGCTGTAACCAGCTAACCTGGTAGTCCCCCTTTTGGACATGGAGTGGGTGCCAACACTAGACCTTTAAGGCTGATTCTCCTCAGAAGCTCTGATCCGCTCATGCCCAGAACTGGCACTCTCCAGTTAGCCTAGGAGAAGGCAAGTGTGTGTGCCCTACCCAGGATAGCCTCATAGTTTGTGAATGCTTACAGCAACCTAAGAAAGAGAGAATTATTTTTAGCTCCATTTTAGAGTTTGAAAAAAAAAAAAGAAAAAGAGGCTTAGAAAGTCTAAGAAATTTCCCCAGATTCACCCAGTCAGCAAGCAGTGGGGACAAGATTAGAGCCCGGCCTGCCTGGCTCTCACATCAGACTCAGCTACCTCCTAGAGCCACAGTGGTTGCAAACAGGGACCTCCTCTGCCAGAGTGCGAAGTCAGTCTTTTTTCCAGGAAAAATTAGGATAATTCTTAGATTCTCATTACATATATTTTTATTGATTGATATGTTGTTTGGTCATGTTGTTAAGTCATTTCAAGTCTGTCAGTTTCATCTCCTCATGAACTCTAAGATTCTTAAGGATAAGTACCATATTTCCTCCTAAATGTTCTTCCCTGCTTAGCTCCACTAAGATAATCTCCAACTTAATTCAAAAATTTTCCCAGTCTATCTGCTCTGGTAGGACATGGCTTAGAATTCACTCCCCGGGATTTTGTTCCATGTTTTCTTATTCATAACATTCCTATTGTACCAGCTAAAGCTTCTCCCTTGGCTGCATCACTCTCAAGACTAAAGTTTGTTCCTAATGATGCTCGTATACTTACCAAGATGGCTATCTGAGTCCCTTTGGGCTGCTGTAACAAAACAAAACAGTCTAAGTAGCTTACAAACAACAGAAATTTATTTCTCACAGATCTGGAGGCTGGAAGCCTGAGAGCAAGGTACCAGCGTGGTGGGGTAAGAGCCTTCTTCCAGGTTGCATCCTCTCATGGTAGAAAGGGCTCTTTTATAAGGGCATTGATGCCATTCAGGAGAGTCCTGCCTTCATGACCTAATCACCTCCCAAAGGCCCTATTTCCTTATTGAAATTGGACAGCCCAGAAGAAATGGATAAATTCCTAGAAACATACAGCCTACCAAGACCAAATCATGAAGAAACAGAAAATCTGAACAGACCCATTACTAGTAAGGAGATTGAATCAGTAATCAAAAACCTCCCAAGAAAGAAAAGTTTAAGATCAGATGGCTTCACTGGTGAATTTTACCAAACACTTAAAGAATTAACACCAATCCTTCTCAAACTCTTCCAAAATATAGGAGGAAACATTTCCAAACTCATTTTATAAGGCAAGCATTACCCTGATGGCAAGACCAGACAAGGACACTACAAGAAAAGAAAATTACAAAACAACATCCTTGATGAACGTGGGCGCAAAAACCCTCAACAAAATACTAGCAAACAAAATTCAACAATACATTCAAAGGATTATACACCATGATCAAGTGGGATTTATCTCTAGGATGCAAAGGTTATTCAACATCTTTAATAATTCAAGGATTATTCAAATCAATCAATGTGATACACCACATTAACAAACTGAAGAATAAAAACCACATGATCATCTAAATAGATGTAGAAAAAGCATCTGACAAGATTCAACATCCATTTATAATAAATAACTCTCAACAAATTGGGTATGGGGAACATACCTCAACATAATAAAGGCCATATATGCCAAGCCCATAGTTAACATCATACTCAATGGCAAAAAGCTGACAGCTTTTCCTCTACGATCAGGAACAAGACATGGATGCCCACTCTCACCACTCCGACCCAATGTTGTACTAGAAGTCCTAGCCAGATCAATCAAGGAAGAAAAAGAAATAAAAGGGATCCAAATCACAGAGGAAGAAGTATAATTGTCTTTGTTTGCCAATGATATGATCTTATAGTGAGAAAATCCTAAAGACTCTACCAAAAAACTCTTAGAACCAATCAATGAATTCACAAAATCAATATATAAAAAGAAATTGCTTTTCTATACACTAATAACAAACTATCAAAAAGAAGAATTAAAAAAAAATCTCATTTACAATTGTATCAAAACGAATAAAATACCTAGGAATAAAATTAACCAAGGAGGTAACTACTCATACACTGAAAACTATGAGACATTGATGAAAGAAATTGAAGAAGACACAAATACATGGAAAGTTATTCCATGCTCAAGGATTGGAAGAATTAATATTTCTTAAAAGTCCATGCTAACCAAATCAATCTACAGATTCAATGCAATCCCTATCAAAATTCCAATGGCATTTCTCACAGAAATAGAACAAACGATTCTAAAATTCGAATGGAACCACACAACATCCCAAATGTCAAAGCAATTGGGAAAAAAGAAAAAAGCTGGAGACATTATGCTTCCTAATTTCAAACCATATTATAAAGCTATAGTAATCAAAATAGTATGATATTGGCACAAAAACAGACACATAGCTCAATGGGACAGAATAGAGAGCCCAGAAATAAACCCAAACATATATGAACAATTAATTTACAGCAAAGGAGCCAAGGATATACAATGGAGAAAGGAAAGTCTCTTCAATAAATGGCATTGGGAACACTAGATAGCCATATGCAAAAGAATGCAACTGGACCACTATCTTACACCACACACAAAAATCAACACAAAATGGACTAAAGACTTGAATATAAGACCTGAAACCATAAAACCCCCAGAAGAAAACATAGGCAGTAAGCTCCTTGACATCCATCTTGGCCATGATTTTTTTAATTTGACACCAAAAGCAAAGGAAACATAACCAAAAGTAAACAAGTGGGACTATATCAAACTAAAAAGCTACTGCACAGCAAAGGAAACCATCAACCAAATGAAAGGCTATCTATGAAATGAGAGAAAATATTTGCAAATCATATATCTGATAAGGGGTTAATATCCAAAATATATAAAGAACTCATGTAACAAACAATCCAATTAAAAAATGGGCAAAGGATTTGAATAGACATTTTTCCAAAGAAGACATACAGATAGCCAACAGGTACATGAAAAGGTGATTTGATTTGTATCATCAGAGAAATGCAAATCAAAACCACAATGAGATATCACCTCCCACCCTTTAGAATGGCTATTCTCAAAAAGACAAGAAATAACAAGTGTTGTTGAGGATGTGGAGAAAAGGGAACCCTTCTACATTGTTGGTAGGAATGTAAATTGGTGAAGCCACTATGAAAAACAGCATGGAAATTCCCCCAAAAAATTAAAAATAGAACTACCATATGATACAGTAATTCTACTTCTGGATATTTATCTGAAAAAAAGAAATCGCTGTCTTTCAGAAAAGATATCTGGACCCCCAAGTTCACAGCAGCATTATGTACAACAGCCAAGATATGGAAACAACTTGAGTGTCCATCGATGGACGGATGGATAAAGAAGATGTGATGTATACATACAATGCAACGTTATTCAGCCATGAAAAAGAAGGAAGTCCCACCATTTGCGATGACATGGATGGATCTTGAGGGCATTAAGCTAAGTGAATTAAGTCAGACAGAGAAAGACAAATACTGTATGATCTTACTTATACGTGGAATCTAAAACCAAAGTGAAATCATAGATACAGAGAACACATTGGGCATTGCAAGAGGTGAGGAGGTGGAGAGTTAGCAAAATGGGCGAAGGTGCAAACTTCCAGGTATAAGGGTATAAGATAAGTAAGTCCTGGGGATGTCATGTGCAGCACGGGGACCACAGTTAATAATACAGTGTTGTATATTTGAAAGATACTAGGAGAGGAGATCTTAAAAACTCTCATCTCAAGAAAAAAACTGCAACTATGTGTGATGATGGATGTTAACTAACTTGACGGTGGTAGTCATTTCACAATATATACGTAGGTCAAATCATTATGTCATATACCTAAAACTAATACAGTGTTATATGTCAATTACTTCTCAATTTAAAACAAAAATAATTTCAGCAAAGGTACATAGACTGTTCTCCAAAAATTCAAAACACAGATTCTGAAGACAGACTTTGATGTACCACGTTTCATCTGGAAGAGAGCAGACATGCCATTATGATGTTGGGGTAGGGTGTGATATTTTTAATATACCATCAATAAATTAAAAGAAATTAGCGATCCCATAGGCTATTGATGAAAAGCTTCACCACCTTAATTTACCAAAGAAGACATTTCATAAAAACTATTTTAGTCTTGACTGACTTTGGCCACTCAGAAATAGAAATTCTTGCAAGACACTATTTTAATTGAGGACAAAGGGTATTACCCCTAAAGTTAAAGTCAAATTTTAAAAAAAGTAAAGTACAAATGCATGTGGGACTAGAAGATTTTTGTTCCAATTTGAACTAGACTTTCTATATGCAACCTCATTGTCAAGGACCCAGAAATATCTGTTCTGTCGATCAAAAGGAAGGCCCTTAATGAGCCCACATAAAACCCAACGTGAGAATACTGAGTAAAGCCCAATTTGACCATGAGTTTCCAGATACTGTCTCTAGGGAAAAACTCAGAGAATTCACACACCATCTGAATGCATAAGAGCAGGAAGATCATCAATGCAAGGCAAATAAATCAGCTATAACTTTCCTAGAAGCAGAAAAATACTACAACAGCAGATATAGACTCTATTAAATGGACAGTTGGTTCAACATCTTTCTCGGGGTCACCACAGCAATAATTTTTTTCTTGACCTGAATGTAAGTCCCTCCGACATAATTCCTATTTACTTTCAAAACCTAAAAATTAACAAAGATACAAATTTAAGAAGTGAATTCTTCTCCATATCAAAGTCAAAGTCTCTTTTTAATAACTCAAAAGTCTTATGAATATGGTTACACATAGATATTTTTTCAGTGTGTACTCCTTGGCTCGTTTCTCTGTCTTGTCAGATAGCTGGCGTCCTACAAGAAAGTCCGTGAAGAGAGGGTGACGATACTTTCCAAATGTCTGGCGACTCCATCCCTCCCTTTTCTGCAATCGTCACGTAGGGAAGGCAAAAAGGGGACAAACCTGCCCAAATACTCCTGCCACTTGTTGCTCAGGATCCCTTCGCCTGCTTCCACATGGCTCTCAAGGAGGCAAAACCGATCGCCAGCATGTGACATGCTTGTAGGATCTTCTCTCACCTCCCCTATTTCTGAAGCAGAATCCGGTTAATGTCAGTTTGGGGTGTGAGTATAACTTTTTGTATAAGATTTGACAATAATTTTTAAAAACAAGCAAGAGGAGGCTATTTTGACCACTAACTTGTGTGTTAGCTTTTCTTCTTTGGCCTACATTTTTAAAAAAGAAAAAAATAGGATTGCTTCTTGGCTGTGGCTATAAGTGCTCATTATCTTTATCATCAGAAAGCAGTCATTAACTCCTAATTGGGCCAGGTGCTTCAATTAGAGATGGCACCATTAAATTAGAGTCATAGAAAGCTTCTCATTGTACTCATGATGGAAAGACGCATGTGTCTGGGAAGGGTTTAACTTCACATATTTGAAAGTATGTTCAATCCCAAGGGATTTGTTTTGCGTGAGTCTCTAGATAGCAAGATTAAGATGAGAAGGAAAAAGAGGGGGATGGTATCTTTGCTTGCTTGCAAAGAGACACTGGTGTCTATCACTAAAATATAGATATGCACATCTCTATATTCCCCTGAAATAAGTCCCTATAATGAAGGCATCTCCCTCTAGAGAGCAGCATATTTAATTAGAATGGATTTTGTACGGTGTGGCTCACCAGGGGAGCCTCAAGAGACGAACATCTTGTTATGGGAAAGCCCAAGAGATGCAGCCGCCAATCCTCCTCAGGCCGACTCGGCGCGATGTGCACAGTGAGCCCCAGGGTTCTGCCTGCAATAAAGATGGGTTCTGCTCAGCTCTCAAGAATGGCCTCTTAGAACACAAGTATCCCTCCTTTTGCCACATGAGGTAAACCTGCTTCTGTTACCCATGCTGAAATTCCAGAACCTTCCCCTGGGCCTCCTAGCTGCTGTGATTAGCAAGAAGGAAGAGCCTCGCTTCTGCCCAAATTCACACCACAGTGGATCCCTAAATGTAAAGCACTCAAACCCTTTAAATGCAAATATTTTATTCTTTCCTCTATAATCAAAAAGGCACTCATGATAATGTCTCAACTAGGTCCATTTTTTATTAATCCTTTCTAGAAAACAGTAGTCTTCTTTAAAGTTTTTACATTGCAGCTTATTGCACAAAAAGAAAAACAATAATTTTAAAGTGATGGTATTTTATATAATTTCAACTTTTAAAACTAAAACACAAATAATTAGTAATCATGTTGTTAAAATATGGTGTAACAGATTGTCAAAACACCTCATGTTGGCCCAGCTCCTTTCAGTTGACAAACATTTTTTTATCTTTACAACTCTTTGAGAAAGGCAGCAAGGCATTACCAACACTGACACCAAGCCAGCAAATCATACTGCCCTCTGTTGAGTTCAAAACTATGAAATAATTAGAGGCTGCAAGCCTAAATCATAAGAATTTCAAGCTGAATCGTAGGTTGTGTTAAACTCAAATAGGCCTGAAACGGCCATTTACACTTGCGTCCCTCCTCCTAACTGCTCTGGTCATTTTTCTTGGCTGACTAGCAATTTCTAATGCAAAATTTACCTGATCATTGCTGGTGTTCTTTTAAAAGTCACCAGATGGCCACGTGAGAAGGAGTAGCTTGGGGTCCTGGGCCACTCCTCTTGTCCAGCATGTGCAATCTATAATAACCTTTGATAACCAACCTATTTAACCACAACATTCCACATGGACGCGAGTTTACCAGAATGACTCCTGTCTCCTATTACGCACAGAGACTCCGCTATCCTGGTGATCCTTAGCAATTCTGGTGAGGTTTGAGAAAATTGCTTTATTAGGAGACTTACCAAATAAACCACAGATTATTTAGCAAAACTGAAACAGAAAGAAACTTTCCAGGGTTTAGCCAAAAGACACAGCAGAGAACACAGGCTGAAATAATGAGTCGGCAGCTCAAGAAGAGAAGGGAGAAGGAATAGCAGAGCCCCGCCAGGCTTCATTATGCCCCTTGAGTTGCTGGTAGTAAAGTTAATTTTTAAATGCTTTGAGGTGATTAAAGAGCTGGCATCACTCTAAATGTAAATAAGTCCCATTTCATTTCCGCGAAGCCGGCTCTGGTCGGGGCAGTCACCAGCTACTTGGCCTGCTGATAAATTTAAGACCCATAGTCTGGTTCATAATTAACCCTGTCTTAGGAAGGCAAAGCGTAGCAAGCTCCTTCATAAAGACAAGCACACCCCGAGACCTGTTCTCCAGTTTCACCAGGGAAAAGTCGGTGGGTCAGAGAAAGCCACGTTAAGCTCGGAAAGCCTTCTCGTGTGGATGACGGAGCGCTAACCAAATATTTGGTAGAGATGGTGTCATTTCCTTCACCCAACAAATCTGAAAAGCGATTTGAGAGACCAACCTAGCAATTGAATTTTGGTCCATTTTTTAATAACAGGATTCTGTCCCTTCTACTTGAAGCTTCCGGAAGGAGCCCGATGAATTATTTATTTCCCACTCAATGCTCTCTCTCCCCGCGTAGGCTCTATTCATCCCTCCATCTTATCGTAATAAGCCAGGTCAGCCCCGAACGGAACTTGAATCATGACTGCCGGCACTGCCTGCTGCCCCGCCTACCTGGCCTACTTTATATTGTTTGCACTCCACTGAAGTCGGTGTGCTGGCCGTAAGATTGTATAACTGCTTTACCCCGGGGACCCTCATAAAAATGAGAGGGTTGGCTCATAAAACCGTCCCACTGTGCAAAACTGTAAATAGCTTCCTCAGAGGCAGGACGATCCGCGGCTGCAAAAAGTGCCTCCCCTTGGTGCCAGAGGACAGGCCCGCCCCTCCATAGTGCGCACCTCCACCATCCGGTGGGTCCTGTTTGTCCGGGGAATTGCAATGCCAATTGTTTTATCCATGTTTTGCAACTCAGCGCCATTTCCTCGCTCATATTTCCCTTCTGTTTCCTCTTTGCCACTGTTTGCAGATGCAGGAAAAGGCCACGGGCTCAGATGAGGACAAGGCCCCTGCTGGAGCACAGTCATGTTGACAGGCCAATGATGATCCGTCATCCTCCTTGTGTTTACACGAGGGATTAAATAAATAAACAGACTGTCCAGCTGCTGTCTGCTTTCCAGATTCAGAATGACGGTCCAGAACAGCCAGGCTCTGACCCTAGCTAGCATCCTGTGTCGCGGTGAACTGCGGGGTCATTTGGATGCCCGTGTTGTTTCTAATAACTCCGTGAGCAGCACTGCAGGACATACCACATACCTTCTTCTACCAGCCACCAAGAACAACCAGCACCTCCATTCGAAACGCTTGTCTCCCCTGGTGTGTTTTCTAAAGAAGTTCTAAAGGAATAGAAGAACGTGAGACAGGTTCACAGATAGGACGCAGCACAGGAGAAAGGCACGCGAGGTGTCCTGGCTGAAACAGCCCCTCCGTTTACGGATATTGTGACTTTGAGCTGCAAATTACATGCAAGCATACATTTCACCTTTCCTAAAGCAACCCCACCACAGAGAAGGGGGAGTGTAGCCTAGAGCAGTGGTTCTCATGGTAGGGTCCCCATTAACATCACCTGGGAGCTTGTTAGAAATGCAAATCCTCAGACTTATGAATCAGAGACTTTAGAAGAAGGGCCCAGAAATGTGTGTTTTAAACAGCCCTCCAGACAATTCTGACCCACCTAAAGTTTGCAAACTACTGGCCTAGAAAGAGGACAGCACACAGCACATATCATCAAACTGCCACGTGCAAACAGCTCTGCTGACCTCAGACAAGCCATTCCGTCCTTAAACCTCCATTCCCACCTGGGAAACAGGCAGTGACAATCATGCTGGGGGACTAGTTAGTGAATGTATTCGGCCTATTAATCACAGTATAGGATCAGCTAATAGAAAATACTCAATAAATATTAGTTATCATTGTTTTTACTCTTCTGAAAACACTAGGACTGGAATAAAGTATTTGCTCAACAAATGAAATGAACAAATGAATCCAGGAATGAATGACAGGATTATAGATGGTCAGCTTGCATCAAGAAGGAAAATGCTAATGGAAATAAACTAGATCTCTGCTTTTTAAAACACAGATTAGAAAAATAAAGGTACTCTTCTCTGAGATCTTGTGAACATTGCAAGCATTTAACCAATGATAGGGTAGGAATGAAATAAAGGAAGGAAGAACAGAGCAAAGGGAGTGAGTGGAAAGGATAGGAATTGAAATTATTTGTTTTCTGCATTGCATTTTAAACACAGACCCTTGACTTGGAGTATTTCTTTCCTCCAGGTAGTCTACCTAGAGCCGTGCCCCAATGCCCTTAGGGTCTTTCTTCTCTTTTCCTTTACCCTTTCCTCTTCAGTTTAAGGCACTTTTTTCCTGATTAAGAGCTACTTTGTTTCCCCAAATTCTAATGCTTGCAGGGGAGCAGTGCTGGAGTGGAGGAATTGAGGAGGGGTTCTGAGAGAGCCACAGAAGGAGCTAAAGGGAGGTGGAGCCAGGGCTGTTGAGGGCGAGCTCAGAAAACACAGGCTCATGGGATCATCACAGGGAGCATCCGCTCACAGGACCGTCACAGGGAGCATCCGCTCACAGGACCGTCACAGGGAGCACCCGCTCAGGGAATCACCACAGGTAGCATCTGCTCACGGGATCATCACAGGGAGTATCTGATCATGGCTTCAGAACGCAGAGTCACCACACCAAACCCAGGTTCGAAGTTAGTTCAGGTGAGGAAATAAAAGCTACTAACTGGAAGTCTCTGCAAAAACCAGCTGAATCTGACAACTCTGCTGCCTTCACTTTGCCATGAGAAAAATCCTCAGTGACTTGAAAAATTGAGAAAGGATTTTCCCCTAGACATGAAATCCTGAATCAACTGACGAACCCAAATGGAGGCCAAGGGAGACTACCCCTCTATCATTCAAGCCAAGAGTGTATTTCTTCTGCTGGACACGACTGCCAAATTCTTCAGCAATGAGGAAGCTGTGTGATGTTAAAAGGTAGATCTTCGAATGAGTTTAGCTGGCCATGTCTTCATTTTTCTATCCAAATCAGGTCCATCTGAGAGACGGAGGAACAACCAAAGAAACGAGCTTAGACTAATTTGAGGTAAAGACGTTTCTTGTAAGTCAGAGCATCACTCTGAAGGAAGACCCACAGGTTTGACCTAAAGCTTAGCTTATCTTAATGACAGAGTTGCCTGCTCTCAACAGGATATGTACAGCAGTGTCTCATGGTGAAGACCTGTACCCACTGTCCCGCCTTCCCAACCCTCCCCTGAGACTGGCTTCTTCAAAGAAAGCACCATGTGACCATATTTCCAGTCAGACTATAAACTGCCTTCAAGTTAGGTTAATCCATAATCGACAGAGGGCGCTGTCTGTCCTGAGTGGGAGGTGTCTTACTGAGCTCCTCCCACCTGGTCACTGCCATTTTCCAGCCTGGGAAACTATTTGACCTGACAACTCTTCGTGAAAGAGATTTCTGCTCTTCTCTCTCCAAAGTCATTTCTCTCCATCTGGCCCCAGTGAGCAACATATATCCTTTCAGCCTCCCCTTCCCACCATCCAAGACCACTTTCTCCATAGAAAGGGAGTTCCAACCAAGAACTCTGATAGACCCAAAGCTGAGGGTGCTGAGGGTGCTCAGTAAACGGCCGAGGGTTGTTTTTGTCCCCAGAGCACAAATCACTTCTACTGAATGGAAACCCTTTTCTCCTTTTTGAAATCGCTTCGTTCTGAACTCCGATCCTCCTCTTTCTGGTCTTCACGGTTCTGTCTCCACGTCAGGCCTGTTCTACATAGAAAATCACCCTCTGCCTCCCCAAAGAAGTCATCAGACACAAGAAAGTGCAGTGAGACTGAGCCGAGCAACGAATCTCTTCTAATAGTTATCACTGAATAACAAGCAAGTGAAAACTCTAAAACCAAAATGACCAAATACATGAGTAAGACGTAAGTATCCATGTTCACCTGATAAAGCCAGCCTCTGTGACAGAACTCTTTCCCAGAGCTCCTGCCACACGCGTCTGTGCTCGCCTTCGCCTCCCTGCTCCTTTCACCATTGACCACAGGCAACAGAAAGCAGATGCCATGTTCCACCTGAGAGCAACAGTCTCACACGTGACAAATTCATTTCACAAAGATCTGACTGATATTCAGAAAGTTATGCATTGATCAGGCCAGGAAGAATCAATGATTGTACTCAAGCCATAGAAATAAGCGATGCTGGGGTAGGATGAAGCCTACTGAAACCTTCTCCCATCTTCTTGTGGTCTTTCGAGGAGTTATTTAATATCTCTTGCTAAGTGCAATGATAATTGAGGAATATAAAATTTGCTCCATAAATGGAATGTTGCCAGGTCAACCATAAGAACCTCCATCTCTGAGAAAATATCTCCTGTGCCTTCATTTGTCATTGTCATTTACTGAAACAATAAAAGCAGCAAAATAGTAATCTGCAGCTGTGTGGACAGTGAATGAAAACACGAGCTCAGGAGTCCAGTAGAGCTGTTTGAATCTTGGCTCCACCGCTTAGCATGTGGTTCCACTTCTCCGAGCCTTAGTTTTCTTAACCTGGAAAATGGGGAAACCACCTTATTTCCTTCAAAGGGTCCTTGTGAAGATTAAAGAAGGCATTGTGCATGTGGCACAATTCCTGGACCAGCGAGTGTTTATATGGAATTGGCTGTCTTTACAGTTTCACAAAGAACTGGCACCTAGGCCATCCCATTTGATCCAGACAGCACCAAGATGAGGCTGGCGAGGCAAGCATTGTCGTCACCCCGTTTTACAAATTAAAATGAAAAGTGGGTCAGATCGATGAACTGACTTGCATTTGCTCACATGGCACGTGGTCCGGGGTTCCTGACTCCAAAACAGATGCTCCTTGACTACACTTGTACACTCTTGTGTTAATATAAATTTCCTTTGTGACTCACATCAAATTATTTTATGTGATTCTAACCGCAATCACACGAAGCAGGTGGGGCAGACATTATATTTTGCAATTTGACAAATGGGAAAACAAGTTAGGGAGCAAAAGGTCCGCCGGGGCGCCCCCCTCTCCGCGGGTCCTCCTGGCGCTGAGGCAGCGCCCGGGAGAGAAGAAACCAGCCCCCCTCAAACTGCCGGAGATCTAGCGTTTCATTAGTCCTCTGCTCTAAACACTTTGAGAAATGAACTGTTTTCAATCTACAGAAGGCCCTTCCGCATATCATTTCAAGAGCGTTTAACCTTGCAGAAGTTTTTAAAGAGCGATTTCTAATCCAAGGTGGGAAAGATCAACTACCTAATAAACCTGTGTCGCCCGAGGTCCCACCTGATCGCCTGCTCCCTGTGCAGCCCCTGGAGCTGAGGGCGGAGGAGGTGGGGGGCGGGCACAGGGAGGACGGGCGTCCGCAGTCACCTCGCGGTCACCTGGCCCCGAGAGCCACCTGGGCTGGGCGGGCGCGGGACCGGGCCTGGGTGGCCTCCCGGCCCTGGGCGCCGGTGTTCCCGGGAGGCGCCGCCCGCTCAGGTGTCCCCTGATGGCCATTTGCGGACGGGAGCGGGCACTTGTTCCCTGGCCGCGCCCAGGGAGCGGAGACGCAGCGGCGCTGCGGGGGCGCTGGTAATTTTGTAACCAGCAAATGAAAGGGCAGAGGAAAATCCCCAGGAAACCTTTCATTCTGAGGTATCTCTAATTTGTGCAATTATGTAAATACGTTACGCAGCTCTCCTTAGATCCTGCGCTGCCACGGGGATGGCGGAGCTAAAGCTGCCCGGCGGAGCTAAAGCTGCCCGGCGGGGCCGCCTCGGACTCTCTGCTGCGGGTTTAGTCAGAAGGTGGAGGGGTCAGAGGACAGGGCTTCGTTCACTTCAAGTATTTCATAGTTTTAAAATCTTTTATTTGTGCTCCATTTTCTAAATCTGTGACTGAAGCGAAATGAGACTTGAGTTCTGTACTACCGTCCAGTTTTACAATAAACTTTATACAGACTGACAGTCCCTAAATAGAGCTATTTCTGTGCACCAAGCAAGATCAAAGGAGACCGGCGGATGATCTGAGGATGCGGGGGAGGAGAGGCCGGCCCGGCGCTGGGGGAGGCGACTGGCAGGGTGGCAGTGCCCGGCCCAGTGGGAACCATATGGACCGGTGCTCCCATTTCTCCAATGATTGTGGTAAGATGTCACATTGAAATTAATATGCAGAATAGTAACAGTCTTTTTAGTCGTTTGTAATGACAATTACTAATTTTTAATAATTTCTTGGCTTAAAACTCTTTTTGCTTCATTTTCCCGAAGTGTCAGGATTAGATTTGATGATCAAGTAACATCTCGGTTCTGGTATAAAAGAGCCCCATTTGTTACATACACAATTTCTAACCGCGTTTCCAGACTTCATGCCCTAAAATGTAAGCCGAGGTACAGCTGGTGTGCAGAGAAAGGCACAGTGTCGCTGAAAGTCGTGGAGGGAGGGAGAACTCTCCAGAGGCCACAGGGGCTGGGAGGTAGGCTGGTGGCCGTGGGGCCGTGGTCCGGTGTCTGCCCGGGAGTGAGACAGTCTCTGGGGACAGGCTGGCAGGGAGGTTGGATCGGGGCAGTTTGGGGACAGCATGGTGGAGAGAATTAAGAGCCTGGCAGTGGGTATGAGAAGGTGTACAATTATTACATTTGTGCCTCAAAACATCCCTAAGAAGTTGTTGGTTTTTTTACTCTCTCTATTGTAAGTGAGGAAATAGGCTCAGGAAGGTGAGGGATTGCTCAAGATCAAGCAGCGACTGTGGGGTGGAACGAGGACTGACTCCAGGCCTCCCTTCTGGAGGCTGATAAAGGCTGTTGAATAGAATGACTCAAAGTTCATTTAAGTGAATCATTCACTCGACAGACCCCGATTGATATGGGGAAGAAAAACCAAGTCCCTGCCTTGGAGGGGCTCACAGTCTTGTAAAACAGCAGAGAAGTAAACAGTCGCTTCCATGGAGAGAGGTGACGGAGTGGGGAGAGGGGCAGGGAAGGCATCCTGAGGAGGGAGGTGTGACCAGTCCTAGTATGGGGACAGTGGCTAGCCAGGCTAGGAAAGGAGAAGGCAGAGGCAGCACCTCCTGGTGCAGAGGTAACAAACGAACTAAACAGGAAGAACAGCTACAAGGAATGCAATGTCTGGAGCTCCTGAGGGAAGAAGTTGACACATGAGGCTGGAAAGGGCAGGTCCTTGAGAGCAGGCTGAAGCCGGAATCCTGGCGGCCAGGGGCTCTTGGAAAGAGCTGAAGCGGGAAATCCACGTGACTACATTTGCCCCTGAGAACAATCCCCTACCCGAGGGTGGAGGGTGGATTCCAGGAGGCCACCCACCTCCCATCTCCCCGTCTCTGTTCCTAACAGGTTTTGTTCCATCAACATACTGGTTAGTCTGTGTTTGTCCCTCCAGAACCAGTCCCCTGGCTTTCTCACCCTGTTCTCTGCATCACTTGGCCTTCCTTGCCCTTTGGCTTCTGTCTGGGCTCAGCCTTGGAGGCAGTGGCAGCTGGGTTCCTCCCGTGTCACGGCTCCTGTCTGCTGGACTCTCCCCCAGCGCAACTCTCATTGCATTTCAGTGACACCGTTCCCTCCTCATGCGCCTCAGGCTCGGGGATGACACTAGCTTTCCACAATTACTACTTCCCGGGAGCTTCACCATTCTGTGTTGGCCCCCTTATCCCTGCCCATACCTCAGTAGCCTGGCCCTGTATTTAATTCTTTTGGAATTGAGTATGCCATCCTATTCCTGTGGAGGCTACCGCCCCAGCCGCACTGGCAAAGGGCAACCATGATTCGTCTAAGCCAATCAACAGATGGCGTTCCCTTGACAGCTCTTCTTGGTCCAGGGGCGGCCCTAGTCTTCATTTGGGCCAGTCAGCCTGAAGAGGATGATGCATTTTGCATGCATAAGGGAGATCTCTCTGTGTCCCTATCTCAGTTTCTCTCTCCTTCTCTCTCCCTCCCTCCCTTTGTTGAAGGTCACTTCCCATCGCCATGAGTCACCACAGACAGCACTGTGATGAAGCTGATCCTGACAGGGAAGCGGAGGGACAGATGAGCCTGGCTTCTTCATGTCATCGCTCAGCCACTGAAGATGCTGCGCCTTGAGCTAGCTCTACCTGTGGAGTCTCAGTCATTTGACATAATAAATTTTCCTTTGTTTAAGTCAGGTTAGGCCAAGGGTTTCTATCACTTGCAGCCAAAAGCATTCCCCAACATACTAAAGGAAAAAGGAGTGGAAACAAAGAAAGGCAAGAGACTGTCACATTTGTCCAAGCCATAAAAAAGAGAAAACAAAAGGCAAAAGAGAGAGAGAGAGACCTAACTAGGACAACTGTCAGTGACAATGGGAGAGGGCGAAAGAGCCAGCACCTAGTAGGTGCCAATTCTACATGTTGCGTAAGTGATAAATACAGATGACCACCCCACCAGTGCAGATAAAGGCCAGAACAATGGGTAGAAATCATCACGTTGTCAAAATACTCAGATAAACCATGACAAAACCACTTGTTTCAGAGGTCAGATGCAAAGATGCCATAAATAAGATAAGCCACCAATTTCAAGACAGCTACATGATTTCAGGTCCTTCTAAATGCTGTCTTACTTCTGCAGATATATTATTGTCAGCACCGGGAGACATGTGGCCTCCCTCTCATTCTAATTACTCTGTCACTAAATAGTCCGATGGCACATGGTGCTTGATGCCACATGTGCATTGCTTATATGTCACTTGAATATGATTTTCTATAAACAACGGCCACACATTTCACATTTGAAGTCCTCTAAGGGTGCATTTTTTTTAAATAAAACTTGTGCTAAATCTTTTTTAAAATTTTTTGTTAAAGTGAAGAATTCTCCTATAAAGCAAATAATCACATTCTTCATACATGTGTTCAGATTTATAAATTTTTGGTTTTGCCTACAAAATTTATTAAAACAGCGTCACTTTACAAATTCAATCTCTTGAAATTACATTATTCAGTCAACAAATATTTATTGTTTATGTGATATTTTAAGATACTTTTCCCGGTACTTTAAGGTCAAAAAGTCCCCATATATTTTTTCAGCAGTCTAGTTAAAAGAGTACAACAAATAAGCTTTACTAGAAACCAAAGAAACATGATAAGTAAAAAATGCGTTACAAGATATATAGAGCACAAAATCTCTAGGAGTTGATAGCAGGCAGAGGTCACATGGGAAGAAGATAATCAAATCCAGCAGGTACTATGGATTGTCTTGCCCAATTCTCTTTCCAATGCCTTCTAGAACACCACTATCAAAGCTTCAGTTTGCGTTGCTCAGATGCCTTTGCAGCTGTGGGTTCTGGCAATGGTCTAGGTGTTGTCAAAGAGCTGCACCAGCTTGCTCAGTCTGCCCCGTGAAGGAGCAGTCATACACTCAACTGCACCATTCTTGCTGACGCAGTGGCATAAGCGTGGGCTTCTGGGGTAACACAAGTTGAGGTTCTCGGATCCTTTCCCTCGTATCACAGGTGCTAAGTAGAATGAGGCTGTGGCAGTGAGGTTTTCACTACGTTCCTACATCTCCTGACTGCTGTGGTTACTAGCTGTGTAGCATCCAGACCTGGTTGCCTAACCCTCCTGGGGATTCTGTAAGCTAATTAAGACTCACTAGTAAATCTCTTTCTGCTTAGCGGGCATCTCAGACCCTGACACATGAAGTCAAGGAAGACTTTGAAGAAAATGAGGAATTTGGGTTGAGCATTTGAAAGCTGGGGAGAGTTTGAACAACGGACAAAGAGAGAAGAGAAAATTCCAGCTGATTGGAGACCAAAAAAAAGCTGAGGGAAAAAAAGACGTGGAAAATAGAGTAGTCAATGAGACTGGAGTAGAGGGCTCATACTGAGGAGCAGCAGAAACAAGATGGAAGGAGGGGTCAAGCTTACATTGACTTCTAGACACTTACCCAACAGAAACTAACATGGGCTGCTGGTTCTCACCCTAAATCCACCACAAAAGGTACCGAAGAAAAGGTGGATATGATGTACAATCATCAAACTAGAGAACAAAATTGATCTATGACTGGGAAGTGTTAAAGGAGGAAAACATAGATGATAAATACAAAATGTGAATAAAGGAAAAGTCCTAATCAAACTCTATAGCTCAGAGACATCATAGCATAATGCTTAAAAATGTGAAGCCAGGACTGATTCTCGGAGCTTCTATCCTGCCTTTGGTTCCACCATTTACTTGTTGCACAACCTTGAGCCTAATTGTGCCCGTTTCCTCACTTGTAAAGAGAATATATTTCATCTACCTCCTCAGGTTAATGTGAGGATTAAGTGTGTTCATCTATGTGAAGACCTTGGAACCACGCCTGGTGTGAAGTAAGCACTACGCGATGTTTATTGTTACAACTAACACAGAAGGTTTGTTCACCTCACCAGTCAGAAGAACATGTTGCTCAAATTGGATTAAAGAGACAAGACAATCGTATTCTCCACTTAAAACTTAAGATACAAAGGTTGAAAATAGAGAGATGAAAAATAAGAATCAGATGCATATGTACTAAACTGTGATACCAACTTTAATCTTGGACAAAAGACAATTCAAGGTGAAAAAATCATCATAAGGGAAAACTATATAAACTAGAGAGAGAGAGAAAGAGAGAGAGAGAGAGAGAATGGAATATACTCTCTTAAAGGAAAAACTCAAAATGTTTTAATAATCACGAATGTATATGCAACTGACAATATAGCTTATCAAAGAGATTTAGCACACTGCTCTCAGAAAGTGATAAATCACACTGTCAAAAATGAGCATGCATAGATCTAAATAGCATGACTAAATAAGCTTGAAATATTAGATATATGCAGAACCTTACACCCACTAAACATAAAAATATAATTTTTTTCAAGCACACGTAATATTTACAAAACCTGACCAGGTACAGACCACAAGGTAATCCTTAATAAATTATAGAAAAAAATATAGTATCATATGGACTATGCTTCCTTATCACAATGAAGTAGAAGTGGAAATCATTAACAAAAATGTTAGCTAAAAAAAGTCCTTATGTCCAAAATGTACATATGTACAAAAACAATACTAAATAGATCTTATTTGAAGAAGAAATTATACAAATTTTGAAAAACTCAAAACCGAACAATAAAAATACTTCATGTCAATATGTATGTGATAAAACAAATGTCATACTCAAAAGGAAGTTTATCATTCCAAACATATTTGTCAGAAAACAAGAGAAATCAAAATAAGTTAGCTAAGTGTCCTGAGAGCATCCATACATGTGGGTCTTATTTGTACTGAAAGCTTTTCTCTGCGGCTTTGATTCAATGCAGGGAGATTTAAGGAGACATACAACCTTCTTAATTTCTCCTTATCGAAGATCTCAATTTGTGTTCTTCTAGGGACTGGCAGCATCATGTTCCTAGGAATATTTATCTTCCATCATTCGATCAAGCCTCAGTAATATGACTAATTTCTCTGGCATCCCGCTCACATCCAGCAACAAAGCGCCAAGCTCCAAGACTCAGTACCAGCTCCTCAGCTGCCACTTGCCAAGCTCCTTAGGATTCTCGCCCCCCAGGCGTCTGTGCCAGAACCTTCATGATTACCCGACTCCCTTCTTCCCAGGCAGCCCCAGATGGCAAGACCTACACAGACTTGTCAGGTGTTTCTATTCTCCTGGTCCAAAATCTTTTCATTTCCCCTCATTCTTTTCCAAATGTTGATTTGGAAATATTGATGATTAGCACAATAAATCATCTGGTTACCACTTGTGTGAAATTTCCTCCTTTCTTTAAAAGTTAAAAAATACGTAAAATACAAAACAGGACTAAATGCTCTCGATGTATATGTACATATGCACACACATTTATATGTACATACACATTGGAGACAGAGGGACAGAGAAAGAACACGTAGCCCTTTTCTGCTCTAGGTCCTAAGGATGCAGCAATAAACCAAAATGACAAATATCCCTGCCCTGGGACCCGACGATCTAGTCGGGGGAGGGGGAGGCAGTAAACCAAACACATGAGTATATCACAGAGTACAATGATATGAGGAGATCATGCATACGGGATGCCAAAGGGTGCAGGAGAGATGGGTGGCAACGACTAAAGGGCAGATTTAGAGCTTAAATCTGACTTCTGTCGGGAAAAAGAGATGGTGTCATCATTCTCTAGTCAACCAACACCAGAGCCTCCATCACTGTAGACTTTTCCTTTCCTTCATCCTTAGCCGCATCAAAGTAGCCAAGCATTTCTTTAGTTTATTCATTTCTAACGTCTTTGCAACCCATTTCTCCTGCCCATCTCCATATGTGGAGGTCCTCGTCCTCTTTCCTCGCCGCTTCCAGGAAGACTCCTGGGAGCCTCGGCCTGAGCTGCCCTCTCCAGCTTCTGCATTCCAGCGTACTTGTTATCAGCTCTCTGTGGGCACTCAGCCCTCACTGCTCGGAACTCTTGGCTGTTTGAGTACAAAGGAAAATCTCAATTATTAATGCTCTGGTGATGAAACTTTCTCTGTATCAAAGTACATGAATGATAAGAAAAACATTTATAAACTGTTGAAGCTGTGCTATAAAGGTCTGCATTTGGCTTGACAAAACGCTCCACAGAGTTTCCTGGAACTCTGAGGGATTTCACTGTGCACCTTCTGAAGCCTCAGCTTCCTTGTCTGTAGCATAGGAGTGAATAGTCCCTACTTCATAGCATTGTTAGGAGCGCCGAGCAGAACTAAGCACTTAGCACGTGCCTGGCACGTAGGAAACCAGTAAATGCTTTTATCACCATCATCACTTCAGACATGAGGGTTCTCTTCTGCTTCCCATCTTGGTGAGCCCTCTCCCTGAGTTCAGATTCCAGTGCCATCCTGAACACCCCCCACACCGTTCCCTGCATTAAAGTATGAAAGCAAGTCTGCTATACTTATTTCATACTCGACGTGATTCTAATTTGCTGAGAAGAAATTTCAGTGTGTCACTTCAACGAGTATTTGTATTTTAAAACTTCAGTCTAATTTTGGAAAAGCTTCCAGCCTCCTGGAATAGATTGGGAGAAACATGGGCAGTTAAAAGGATTTTAGAATGAGCTTCCAGAACCTCTCCTTCCTGCTTCCCTGAGATGGATAACGAAGAGTTTGCCCAGTTGCAGCTGTGACAAACTGTATTCAAGGTCAAGGGTTTTTTCCAGGATCTAACATTCAGCCCCCTGAGAGCCCCTCCTCACTTCTCCCCTCGTGTCATGCATCAGCTGAATACAGGTTTCAACTCACAGGTGGACCCAGAGTTCTGGGAACCTAAGGAGACATGTTCCCTTTTGAGAAACGTGACACAGACACACAGACTTTTCCTGGGAAGAATGCCTCCCAGAGAGTCTGTGTGTGAGACTGTTCTAAATGGTATCCCAATCTTCTTTGAACTTAGGTTTCTCGCCATAAATGAATATTCAGCATCAAGTTTATCAATCCCCTCTTTGGTGTGAATTTTGGTAGCTTGAACCCAAGACACAGGAGCTGAGAACTCCCATGGAAGAGACTCCAAATCTGCAGTCGTCAGAGCTAGAGCCCGAATGGAGAGTGCCAGCAGTGAGCAGCCAGGGCTCTGCCTGACCTGGCATTCTTACCACAATAGTGACAGGATGAGATACAGGTAGGACTCATTACATAACAGGGCCTTGTCTCCCCACTCTGAATACAAGTTCTTTGAGGGAAGATTGACTGTCCTATACACAGTGTGTGCTGTCAGTCCTTAGCACCTTGTCCGTGACATGGACTTTGTCACAATTGATTATTTGAATATTTCCAAATACAGAAGTAGGGTTTCTCCACACCCCACATCCCATCATACATTGTTTGTGGATGGGCCCCTAATGGGAGGGGGCCATCTCATGGTGTCTTCAACTCTTTAGCCTTGGGGTCACACACATGATGAAAAGAACGTGGACAATGTCACTCATGGCTAACTGGGGGGAATTCCAATGTTAACAACAACCAAAAAACAGGACAATAAAGTTCTGACATTAACGTATAGTGTCTTTTGTTGAAAGGGACAAGATTCGTGCAAAGTTTCCCCCCACTTGTGCAAGCTCTTCCCTATAAATCACTGATTGGAAGCGTGAGATTGTCAATTGTCTCAAGCCGGTGGGGCCAGTTTCCAGGGCTGCCAGTTGCTGTAGACTCTGGATTGCCAATGCTGAGACCTGTGTGTGGGCAGCCGAACCCTCTGTGAAGCTGCCAGTGATGAAACTGATCCTGAAGGGAAAGCCACTAATAAATGGGATTATTAGCTACGTGGGCAAGAAAAGAAAATGCTTAGTGAAGAAGAAAAAATTTTTTCAGAAAAATCACCTGAACAACAGAATTTCTTCCTTTGTTTTAGCAGCTTTAAAGATGCACTATCATAAACACCAAGCCTCGTCATTCTCAGCTGCATCTAATCACACACCTGTTCACACTCATGAATCCTTAGTGTCTGATAGCATTGCTATGATTTCCATAGAAGGGGGCATTTTCCCCTCACCTCAGTAATGAACTGCGCACTGCAGGCAGCCAAAGAGAAAACCAGCGAGTCCGGATGGTGCCGGCTGCACGTGCGGTGGGTGCCCTGGTCCGTGGGACACCCAGGGGCAGAAAGTCCCCTTGCTTCAAAGGCCAAGGGCAGTAGCTCTTTCCTCACCCAATAATGTGCGTTCTGCTTACAAGCTTGATGTTACTCACAGATAAACGACACTTCCATGATTTAATCTTCTCCCTGGAAGCCAAACCCACACTGACAGTAACCATGTTTAGTAGGGTGTCCAAATTAACTGGGATTTGAAGGCCTCAAATGACCTATGCAGCCTAACGAATACTTCTACCAGAATGATCAGAATTACACACAAAGTCTTAAAGATACTCGCAGCCAC
Source organism: Equus quagga (assembly GCF_021613505.1). Taxonomy (NCBI): domain Eukaryota; kingdom Metazoa; phylum Chordata; class Mammalia; order Perissodactyla; family Equidae; genus Equus; species Equus quagga. Next base: position 1,170,616 of record NC_060278.1, read on the forward strand.
AAGGGGTGATATTGAGAAGGGGCACAGATACAATAAAAGCAGTTCCTACAATGCCGAGGTTGCAGTTAATCTGATTCAGTCCCTCAATGGTTTTTAAGCACCCGTTTTGCTAAAATGCTGCTCTTACTTACGTATTTCTCGGTCAGTGTTCCTACAGCCCCAGTTAGCGTTAACTTCTGGAGAAGGCCTGTCGTCTCTGTGAATGTCAGGAGCACTGGGCACTGGCTGGGGCTCAGTGAATGTCTTTAGTGCCTGACGTCGGAGGCCAGCCTCCACCAGGGCTCCCTGCCATGGTTGTCTCTGCCCTCCCTCCCCTTTCTCATTCTTTTCCTGCCTGTAACAGAGAAAAGCAGAAAAGAAATGGCTCCCAGGGGAGCTGATTTTGGTCACCCTTGGAGAAGCTTTGCCAAGGCTGTGGCATCATAATTCAGAGATAGCTTGCTCTCCACTTTTCGACCAGAGCCAAAATGTGCCTCCTCCCTGAACCCTTACTGAGCAGCACTGGGGAGGGAGATGCCTGGAGGACAAGCGCTCCCAGCCAGCTGGTCCTGGAGACAGTCCTCACCAGCCCACAAAGCACCCTCACCTTCAGAGGGCAAATGCTGCTCATGATTCCTTCTTAGACTCTTAGACGTGTGCACTTATGTGTTTGTCTGCCAGACAAGGGGACTCCCCTGGGGAGCAGCGGGCTTCCTCTTCACTCACGTTGCACCCTCAGACTTTGCAAAGGGCTGGCAGGGAGTAGGCATTTAGTGGATGGCTTTTGAATAAACAAGCAGATATGTCAGTCTATGATCTCCCTTCCTCCATGTTCCTCTGTCCCTCAGGCTTCACTCTGGCCCTTTATGACTCCCCCTTCCCTCATCTCCACCTAACACTCTGATCTTACCTGGATGAAGATGTTGCGGGAGGGGCAGAAGACACCTGGAGAGGATCTCACAGAACCTCTTCATGTCAGCCCAACAGACAAACATTCAAGGGCAGTCAGAGAGCAGCTCTACTGACCCACGCCTCAATGCCACAATTATTTGCATTTTATTTATTTATTTTTTAATGTTAACCCAGTTACCCAGATTTCATGAGAAAAAAATTGGATCTCCTATCACTCTACTAAATGCTCCCAAGTTTCACTCACCAAAGCCAGTCCAAAAGGAGGCATTGATCTCCAACACTTGTGGCGATGGACATCCAGAGTGGGGGGCCGCTCCCTCCCACCCCACACACACACTTACCAGTTCTCTGACTTTGTACCACTCACTAAACCATGTTTTGTTTTTCAAAAGTGAGATGACAGCATGTGCCCTTGGTTCTTCCTGGGGTCCCACTGAGGATCCCAGGAAATGGTATGCGACAGGGCTTTGTAAATGTAAATTACTACCTAGGGGGAAAGTATTGTTGTTTCTTAGTCCATTTGCAACGGGTAAAGATTTGGGATTTTGTAGCAAATTAGAGGGGACTCTGTAGTGCCACCTTTTTGTGCTAATGTTTTTTTCCAAACTTACTTCATCCCTTCTCAGGGTCTACAAGTGGACGCAAAGGGTTTAGGGTCCTTGGCTGCCACAATTTAATTTTGCACTGGACTCACCCACCTCTGCATTTCACGCCTCCCAAAAGTAGCAGCTGTAGCTGCTTGAAGCCCTTGAATGAGGATGGAGCTCACACCCGTAAGCTTCCCTGGAAGCCATTGGAATAGGAAATTGTGCATCACATTGAAAGAGTAAGAAACGGTCCTCGGTCCTCGACAGACTTCCCACGTAGCAGGCTCTCTGGCTCTAGAAAGAGTGAGATGTGAGCAGGAGGCCCTGGAACGTCTCTCTTCCTCACTCATGAGCCAGCCCTGCCTTCAGCAGCAGCTCGGAAGCCCACATCGCCACAGACAGCATAGGGAGCTTGGAGGAGGGGGTGGGGGGAGGGCTTGGAGGCTGAAAAGAATCTCCTAACCCTCCTGACCCCAGGAGAAGAGACCCCGCAGCCACGAGGGCCCAGCCCCCAGCCTGAGCCCTGCCCGGGCCCGGCTCCTAAACACCCTGGCTTCCACTGGCCCTCTGAGCACTGTGGAGTGGGATGAGGGGGAGAAAAACATTAGTGAAGAGGAAAGATGCAGGATGGATATTTAAAAATAAAAGTAAAGAATTAAAAAAGGAACAATGGAATAAGAGCAAAGTGAGAGGAGGAACATGGGAATGCTCTAGTGGGAATCTGTACAGCCAACAGAGCGACTTCTTGAGGGAGCCACTGCTCCACCTCATTTGGTAAAAAACTCCTAAGGCTTCTAGCAGCCAGATGCAGGTGACATCAGCAAGTTCTCTTTTATTTCTATTGCTATCCTCCAACTCAAGTACAGGTCACCTCTCCTGGACTATGAAATAGCCTTATAACCTGCCTTTCTGCCTACCAGCCATGCCCCTCAAACTGCTTTGCACAACAACCAGAAAGCTTTTGTTTATAACTACTTTTTGGTGGAGAAGATTGTCACTGAGCTACCATTGTGCCAATCTTCTTCTATTTTGTATGTGGGATGCTGCCACAGCATGGCTTGATGAGCAGTCTGTGGATCTGTGCTTAGAATCCAAACCCACAAACCCTGGGCTGCCACTACACCACCAGGCCAGCCTCCAGAAAGCTCTTTTTAACACATTATTCTGTCCATGTCACTCCCTAATTAAGACGCATTAATGGGACACACTTCTCTCAATCCAAATGCAGAGCAAAAATAGATAAAATAGAAAAAAACAGATAACTAAAAACATTAATGAGACTCAGAAAAGATAAATCTCTGCAGGAACCAGAAACAGAACAGCAACATAAGCCAGTGGCATTTGCTGGAGCTATGGGCCTGCTGGACGCCAATTCTAGAAGGAGGCTGTGGCACTTGGCACTTTGGGTCCAGTGGGGCAAGAAAGATAAAATTATTCCACTCAAGAATGGGGATCCAGGGCTGGCCCGATGGCGCAGCGGTTAAGTGCGCACGTTCTGCTTCAGCGATCCAGGGTTTGCTGGTTCAGATCCTGGGTACGGACGTGGCACCGCTTGGCAAAAGCCATGCTGTGGTAGGCATCCCACATATAAAGTAGAAGAAGATGGGCACAGATGTTAGCTCAGGCCCAGTCTTCCTCAGCAAAAAGAGGAGGATTGGCAGTAGTTAGCTCAGGGGTAAACTTCCTCAAAAAAAAAAAAAAGAATGGAGATCTGGGCTAGCATTGCTTACCTACTCCCATCCCCACTCCCAACACCAGCCCATAAAAGAACCTAACAGCCATGGCTAACCATCCCCTGGGGGCTAGGATCTTTAGTAAGCTGCAAGCCTAGGAAGGAAAAAGAAGACAGAAATGCAGTCTCCAATCATGTCAGGAAGCAAGCCACAATATCCCCAATACCACTGCGGGACAGGAGCCCTGTAATGCCAGGTTTAGGGCAGGGAGTCCTGAGCAGCTGGGCAAAGGTAACCACAAAACCACTGGCCCAGGAGGGGTGAGTGCAAAAGGAAACAGAAAGAAGAAAAACAAAAACAAAAGGCTCCCACTCAAAATAAGCCTGCAAAGCAAAATTCCAAAACAGAGGAAGAAATCTAACACTGAGAAAGACAGCCAACAAAATCAACATTCAAAACATGAATACGCCCCAGAGGAAGTTAAGTTTGTGGAAGCATCTGGCAAAACTTTAAAATAGGTATGTTTGGTTGCCCAATGAGATAAATGAATAACTTCCATTTTAAAAGAGTGAGAAATTTTAAAGTAATAACAGACATAAGTGAAAAAAATACAGATATTGAGTTTAATAGCTCAATAGAGGATATATGCTCAGACCTGACTCAAAGAGAGAAGTGGGCACTGCAAGGCCTCTGCCAGGACGCAGCACAGACCGATCACATGCAGTAAAGACACACGGGGAGTGCACTGAGAGGCTCTGAATGCCCGACAGCAGCTCTCACACAAGCACAGGGAAGCAGCCTTCAGAATTCAGATTGTCCAAAGTTGAAGTAAGACTTCAGATGAATCTTCAGATGGAAAGTGCACTGCAAGTATCAACCAGGATGAATAACTATAAAACTTTCCCCAGTCTCATCATAGTAAAACTGCAAGACGTGAAGAATAAAAAGGAAATGTTTACAGATACCAGAGAGAACAGACAGATTATCTACAAAGGAACTGCAGTTAAAATGACAGTGGAACTTCTTATCTGCAACAGTAGATGACAGAAGACAATGGAATTATATCTTCAACTTAATGAGAAAAATCAGTAACTCTCAACTTCAAATTTCATACACAGAGAAACTATAAATCAAGACCCAAGGGGTAAAATATATGTTCAGACATAGAAAAATTAAGAGCCCCATATGGGGCTGACACAATAGTGGCATAGCAGTTAAGTTCATGCACTCTGCTTTGTCTTGCCCAGAGTTCATAGATTCGGATCATCAGCATGCACCTGCACACTGCTCATCAAGCCATGCTGTGGCGGCATCCCACATAGAAGAACTAGAAGGACTCACAACTAGGATATACAACTATGTACTGGGGCTTTGGGGAGCAAAAAACAAGAGGAAGATTGGCAACAGATGTTGTCTCAGGGCCAATCTTCCTCACACACACACACAAAAGATGAGGCAAGTACCCACAGATCCTCACTTGAAAAAATATTAAAGGATTACCTCAGGAAAAAGTAAAAAAAGAACTCAGAGAATATATACAGGATTTCAAGTAGAAACAAAGATAAGATGGATAGAACATTCTATGGATGGTTGATGTATTTAAGGTCCATGTCACCTTCAGGGGCAGGATAGATATACTGTGTTAGAAAAGTTTACAACTAAAGTTACTGGTTTAAAAGTGAAGAATGACTAAAGAATGGCAATGTCATGTGTAGCTTCCAAATCACTAAAGACGTAAAAGGTGGAATCTAGGAAACTTTATCAATTCAGTAAAGAGTAGAAAAGGGAAAAAGAGCTGATGAGGATGGTATAAAGAAAATTAAAAACAGTTTGGTAGAAATATATTAGTAATTATAATAAACATAAAAGGATTCACCCATCTATTAAAAGATTATCTGATTTGCTTTAAAAAAGTAATTCCTGCCACATTTTTTTAGATGCAAGAGATCACCTAAAAAAAGATGCTACAAGGTTAAAAATAAAAGAATAAGTAATGTGGTATGCAAATATATTACCTAAAAACAAACTTATTGCAGCAATTTTAATACCAGGGAAAAAAATGAACTAAGAAAAAATGACTAAGGAGGAATAGAAGAGAGATAGAAAGGAATAGAACTCTAAATACTACAAAACGACAGAAAATAATTAACAAAATGGCAAAAGTAAGTCATCACCTATCAATAATTACATAATAAGTGGATTAAATTCTCTAAAAGACATAGAATGCTGAATGGATTTAAAAAACAAGATCCAACAATACACTGCTGATAAGAGACTCACTTTAGCTTTAAGGACACACAGACTCAGAGGGAAGGGATGGAAAAAGACATTCCTAGCAAATGATAACCAAAAACAACAGCAAGAGTAGCTATATTCATATCTGACAAAATAGACTATAAAAGTGGTAAAAAGAGACAAAGAAGGTCACTATAGAATGTTAAAGTGGTCAATATACCAAAAAGACAAAACAATTGTAACCAATTATGCACCCAACTTTGGAGCACCTAAATATATAACGCAGAAACTAACAGAGCAAAAGGAGAAATAAACAGCAATATGATAACAGTTAGGGATTGTAATATTCTGCTCTCAACAATGGTTAGATCATCCAGACAGGGAATGAATAAAGAAACAGCAGATTTAAACAGCACTATAGACCAAATGAACCTAACACACAGGTACAGAACATGCTGTCCAACAACAGCAGAATCACGTTTTTCTTAAGTCTATGGAAGATTTTCTAGGATAAGTCATATGTTAGGCCACAAAACAACTCTTAGCAAATTCAAGAAGATAGAAATCAAGTATCTTCTCTGACCACAATGGGATGAAATTAGAAATCAATAACAAGAGAAAAACTGGAAAATTTAAGAACACATGGAAATTAAACAACACTCTCCTGAACAACCAATGGATCAAAGAAGAAATTAAAGAGGAAATAGAAAATTTTCTTGAGACAAAACAAAAGCAGTTCTCAGAGGGAAGTTCAAAGCAATAAACGCCTACCTTAAGAAGCAAGAAAGATCCCAAATAAACAATCTAACTGAAAAAAGAATAATAAGCTGAGCCCAAAGTTAGCAGAAGAAAGTAAATAGTAAAGATTAGAGCAGAAATAAATGAATCAGAGAACATAAAGACAAACAAAATTGACAAACTCTTAGCTAGACTAACCAAGGAAAAAAGAGGAGGACCCAAATCAACAAAATCATAAATTAAAAAGGACACATTACAACTGATACCACAGACATTCAAAGGATCATTGAGGCTACTGTGAACAACTATACACCAACAAACTGGACAACCTAAAAGAGAAGAAAAGTTCTTAGAAACAAACAACTTACCAAGACTGAGTCAGAAAGGAATAGAAGGTCTGAATAGACCATTTACTAGTAAGGAGATTGAATCAGTAATCAAAAATTTCCCAAAAAAGAAAAGCCCAAGATCAGATGGCTTCACTGGTGAATTTTACCAAACATTTAAAGAATAATTAATACTAATTCTTCTCAAACTCTTCAAAAAAATTGAAGAGGAAGGAATACTCCCAAATTCATTTTATGAGGCTGGCATTATCTTGATACCAAAACTAGAAAAGAACAATACTAAAAAAGAAAACTACAGGCTGATCTTCTTGATGAATATGGATACAAAATTCTCAGTAAAATATCAGCAAACCAAATTCAGGAGCACATTAAAAGGAATATACACCATGATCAAGCGGGATTTATCCTGTGATGCAAAGATGTTTTAACATATGCAAATCAGTCAATGGTATACACCACATTAATAGAATGAAAGGAAAGAATCATATGATCATCTAAACAGACACACAAAAAGCATTTAACAAATTTCAACATCCATTCACGGTAAAAACTCTTAACAATTTAGGCATAGAAGGTACATGTCTCAACATAATAAAGGCCATATATGCTAAGCCCACAGCTAACATCATACTCAATGGTAAAAGACTGAAAGCTTTCTATCTAAGATCAGGAGCAAGACAAGGGTGTCCACTCTCACCACTCCTATTCAACATAGTACTAGAAGTCCTAGCCAGAGCAATAAGGCAAGAAAAAGAAATAAAAGGCAGCAGAATTGGAAAGGAAGAAGTAAAATTGTTTCTATTTGCAGATAACTTGATTTTATACATAGAAAATTCTAGACTCAACCAAAAAACTGTTAGATCTAATAAATGAAATCAGTAAAGTTGCAGGATACAAAATTAACATATAAAAATCAGTAGCATTTCTATACACTAACAATAAGTTTTCTGAAAAAGAAATAAATCAAGCCCATTTACAACGTCAAAAACAATAAAATACTTAGGAATAAATTTAAGTAAGGAGGTGAAAGATCTCTGAAAACTACAAAACATTAATGAAAGAAATACAAGAAGACACAAATAAATGGTCATGAAATGGAAGAATTAATATTGCTAAAATGTCAACATAGCCAAAAGCCATGTATAGATTCAATGCAATCCCTATCAAGATTCCAATGGGATCTTTTACAGAACTAGAAAAAACACTCCTAAAATTTATAGAGAACCACAAAAGACTCCAAATATCCAGAGAAATCCTGAGAAAGAAGAACAAAGCAGGAGGCATCATACTTCCGATTTTAAGCTATACTTTACAATATAAAAGGGTATAGTCATCAAAAGAGTATGATAGTGGCATAAAAACAGACAAATAGACCAATGGAGGGGAATTGAGAGCCCAGAAATAAACCCAAGCATATGTGTACAGTTAACTAATGTTTGATAAAGGAGCCAAGAATACTCAATGGAGAAAAGACAATCTTTTTAATAAGTGGTGCTGGGGTAATTGGATATTCACATGTAAAAGAATGAAACTGGACCTACATCTTACACCACTCATGGAAATTAATTCAGAATGGGTTAAAGACTTAAATGTAAGATGTGAAATCATGAAACTCTCAGAAGAAAATATGAGAACAAATCTCCTTGACATGGGTCTTGGTAATCATTTTTTGGATATGACATCTAAAGCACAAGCAACAAAATAAAAAATTTTAAACATGAGACTACATCAAACTAAAAAGCTTCTGCACAGCAAAAGAAACTGTCAACAAAATGAAAAGACAATCTATGGAATGGGAAAAAATATTTGCAAGCCATATATCTGATAAGGGGGTAATATTCAAAGCATATAAAAACTCATAAAACTCAATAACAAAAAAACAAATAATCCAGCTGAAAAATGGGCAAAGGACCTGAATAGACATTTCCCCAAAGAAGATATCTGAAAGACCAAGAGGTGCGTGAAGAGCTAACAAATACCAGTGAGGATGTGGAGAAAAGGAAACCCTTGTGCCACTGTGGAAAAGAGTATGGAAGTCCCACAAAAAATTAAAAATAGAACTACCATTCATCCAACAATTCCACTTCTAGGAATATATCCAAAGGAAATGAAAACACTAACTCTGCACCCGCATGTTCACAGGAGCATTATTTATAATAGCCAAGATGTGCAAATAACTTAAGTGTCCATCGATGGATGAATGGATAAAGAAGTTATGGTGTATACACAATAGAACATTATTCAGCCACAAAAGAACACACAAGGAAATCTTACCATTTGCAACAACATGGATGAACCTGATGGTGTTATGCTAAGTGAAATAAGTCAGACAGAGAAAGACAAATACTGTGTGATCTCACCTATGCGTGGAATCCAAAACAAACAAACAAACTCATAGAAAAAGAGATCAGACTTGTGGTTACCAGAGGCAGAGAGTGGGGGGAAGGGAAATTGGAGGAAGGTGGTCAAAAGGTATAAACTTCCAGTTATAAGATAACTAAGTGAGTACTAGAGCTGTAATATACAGCATGATGACTGTAGCTAACACTGCAAGATGATATATATGAAAGCTGTTAAGAGAGTAAATCGTATGAGTTCTCATTACAGGGAGAATTTTTTTCCTTTTTTTTCCTTTCTTTCCTTTTTATTGTATGTGTGTAAGAAGATGGATGTTAGCTGAACTCATTGCAGGAATCATATCACAATATATGTAAATCAAATCATTATGCTGTACACCTTAAATTTATAGTGAGGTATGTCAACTATTTCTCGATAAAGTTGGGGAAAAAAGAATTGTATATAATTCTGCACCCAAAGAACCAGCAGTATATATTCTTTTTACATCAACTATTTTCTAATGATGAACATTTTAGATCACTAAGGAAGTCTCAATGGAAATCAAAGATTTAGTAGCATATAAACCACATTTTCTGACCAACATGCAATTAAATTTTGTATAAACATAAAAAGATAGCACCCCAAAAAAAGTGTGATTAGAAACTTTAAAGTGCACACAAAAACAACTCATAGGTAAAACAAGAATTCCCAATAAAACTCAGCAATGTTTAGTACTGAACAATAATAAATTAGCCACATAAAAAACTGAGATAAAGCTGTAAGAGTATTTAATTATAAAATTATAATGTTAAATGTATTAATTTTAAAAACAAGTAAGATAAATAGAGGAGTTAAGCATTCAATTTAGATGCTTGGTGGGGAAGAACGCATTCTACAAAAGAAAAAGGAGAGAAATAAACAAGTAAGAAAATAATGAAATAGAAAACAAAGAAATAACAGATAAAGTAACCAAAAGGTGGCTTCTTTGAAAAAGATAATGAAATAGACAAATCACTTGTAAGACTGGTTAAGGAAAAAGAGAAAACACAAAATAATAATATTAAGAATAAAAGGGTGCCTGGTCCGGTGGCCTAGTGGTTAAGTTCAGTGCACTCTGCCTCGGCGGCCCAAGTTCGGTTCCCTGATGCTATGTCACTCATACCTACATCACTCGTCAGCAGCCATGCTGTGGTGGTGACCTACATACAAAATAGAGGAAAATTGGCACAGATGTTAGCTCAGGGTGAATCTTCCTCAAAATAAAAAAAAGGAAGACTGGCAACAGATGTTAGTACAGGACAAATCTTCCTCAGAAAAAAAAAGAAGAAGAAAAGGAAGCCAAGATTATAGGCATAGAAATATGTTTAATTGGGAGAATTCAATAAACAATTTTATCAAAATAAAATCGAAACCTTAGATAAAATAACTTTTAGAAAACAAAAATTACCAATATTGACTACTGAAGAAATAGATAACTGAACAAACTAATAATCCATTTAAAAATTAAATTAATAATCAAATTTCCATCTCCAAAAGTCATCAGACCCAGAGTATTTTGGAGGAGAGTTTTAACAAACTTTCATGGCACAATTTCTCTTTTACTAACTGTTTCAGAGTTAGATGAGGAGAAAAAGGTACCCGTTTGGAGATATTGGTCAATATAAGTCCTGTCAAAAGAGACAGGATCTATGTCATAAATGTAAATTATAGTTAAGTATAGTTAAATATCATGTACGTAAAAATATCATACGTGCAAAAATCCTGAAAAATTAGTGTTTAAAAAGCAAGTCAAATTTAAATGTAGATGAAAATAATATACCATATAATAAGTATGAACAAGACCAAATAGACATACAAGGATTTAAAAGATATTTCAACATCAGAAAAATGTATTGATATAATAGAGAATAATCAGAAATTAAAAGGAAAAAGACAACATTAACTCAATAAATTTTTATAAACTATTTGACAAAATTCAACACCTTTTCATTATTAAAATATATTTGAGAACTAGAAAGAATTAGGAGCGCTATTAAACTAAATAACTTACCAAAAACTGCATAAAATATTACACTTAATGGTAAAAATTTCTAAAGTATTTATTCGTCATGAATTTTTTTTAAATTTCCAGTTATCACCAATTGCATTCAAGTGAATGTCAACAAGACAGGAAAAATAATTAGTAAGTATGAAAGTTAGAAATGAGAAGACAAGATTTTCCTTTATTTGTAAATACTACGATTGTTCACAAAGGAAATTTAAGAGACCAGAGTTAGTATTGTAGCTCTTAATACATAACAGAAATTCTGCAGTGACATAGATACATTTCCTACCCTCCCTAGCTTTGATGCTGTGGTGTTCATATGTATCTATATATATTTGTAAACAGCACAAGACAGTGTCATAATTTATGCCTTAAACAAGAATGTGTACTTTAAAGAAATTAAGAGGAAAATATAGTCTTTTAAATGTATTTATTTTTATCCATTTCTGGTATTCTTCACTCCTTCCTAAAGATTTAGCATCATTTTCTTTAAGCATGACAAACTTTCTTTAGCATTTCCTGTAACTGAAGAATTTCTTGTAATTTAACATTGCCAGTTTTGCTAACAATAAACTTCCTTAGCTTTCTTTCACCTGCAAATATTTTTTGTATATTATTATCATTACTGTTTCAGAATATTTTGTCTGGATGTATAATTCTGAGGTGACGGGATTTTTTTCCCTCTTCAGCTTAAATAAGTTATTTCATTGATTTCTGGATTCTATTGTTTGTTGAGAAGTAAACAGTCATTTCAATGATTACTTCCTAATATATAATGTATTGTTTTCGTCTGTCTGTTTTCAAGACTCTCCCTTCATCTTTGCTTTTCCACTTTGACTGTGGTGTCCTTAGGCATGTTTTTCTATTTATCCTGCTTGGGATTTACGAACGTCTTGAATCTGTAAATTTGTTTTTCACCAAATCTGGAAAATTTTCCACCATTATTTCTTCAAGTAGTTTTTTCTGCCCATTATCTCTCTCCTATACTTCTGGGTCTCCAGTTATACATATGTTAGATCTCTGATATTATTGCACAGTTTTCTGAGGCTTTGTTCATATTTTCCAGTCTTTTTTCTCTCTGTTCTTCATATTGGATAAGTTATATTGTCAATTTTAAGCTAACTATAATTTCCTCTATCATCTGCATCCAATTGTTAAGCTTATTCAGTGAGTTATTTTATATATTTTATTTCTCAGTTCTAGAATTTCCATATTTCATGGTTCTTATTCTTCTGCAGAGATGTTTCTCTCTTTTTATTGCTATGAGTATATTTTTCTTTACATCATTAAGCATTGTTATAATTTCTGCTTTATAAATCTTGCCTGATAATTCTAACATCTGGGGATTGTTTTTTATTAATTTTCTTTCCCTAGAGAATGGGCCACATTTTCCTACATCTTCAGAACGTGAGGAATATTGGTTGTATTGGACATTGTGAATATGATTTTATAAAGACTCTGGATTCTGTTACAGACCTCCAAAGAGTGTAGATTCTTTTTATATGTTTACAAGGCAATTAACAAGATTGGACCGAAGCTGAAAATTCCGTTTTGGATGGTAGCTCAGATCTCAGTTCGCTTCTTCTATCTTTAGCTCAGCTCCTCAGAGTCAGCCTCATATACATTTGATTCAAGACTCAGCAAAGATTTGAACAGAATCTGTGCAGAGAATCTGAGGCACTCTCCTTTCTGAGATTCCTCCTTAACTTTCCAGAGACTGTAGTTGCCTGAATTTGTTATCTGGTTCTTCATTCCAGAAATACTATAGGTTTTCTTAGAATTTTGGCAGACTCACATGGTAGAAAATCCCCTCAAGTTGCCTAAAAATGAGGTAGTCATGTAGGGTTATTGCCTTCTCCCAAGTGCCAGCTCTCTTCCAAAATATTCCTGCTTTGGTTCACCTTCCAGGGCCTTCAAGTGTTGTTTTTGTTTTCTTTTCTTCTCTTTACCTTTTTATTTGTTTGTCCAATGCATGTAGTCATTGCATGCAGAAAGCTCAGTCTGATAGGAGCTTACTAAGGCTATTACGAGAAGTGGAACCAATTTTTAAAAACTTACAAACTGTTTGAACTTATGCAAGAGTACAGCAAGTTGCTAAATACAAGGTCAACAAGTCTTTACTTAAAATATAGTAGGAAATAAAAATTTTTAAATCCCCACAAAAAATTCCTATCAAAATTATAAGTACTTGGTATCAATCTTAACAAAAACCATGTAAGAACTTCGTAAAATTGATTGTGAATGGATATATAAGGAGTTTGTTGAGAGAGCAACCATACTTACGTATGGAAAAACAGCAGAGTAAAAATATCCGTTTTTCAAAAATTAAATCAAAGCAATTCTGATCAAATGTCCAAGAGGAAAAAAACCCAAAAAACAAAAAAACACTCATAGATGCAGAGAACAGATTAGTGGTTGCCAAGGGGAAGGGGGCGGAGATTCGAGAAATGGGTGAAGGAAGTCAAAAGGAAAAGACGACTTGAGATCAGAGTTGGTTTTTTTTTTTATTAAGATTATGATAGTTTACAACCTTGTGAAATTTCCATTGTACATTATTGTTAGTCATGTTGTAGGTGCACCACTTCACCCTTTGTGCCCTCCCCCCACTCCCCCCCACCCTTTTCCCTGGTAACCACCGATCAGTTCTCCTTGTCTATATGTTAACTTCTACCTATGAGTGGAGTCATACAGAGTTCGTCTTTCTCTGTCTAGCTTATTTCACTTAACATAATACCCTCAAGGTCCATCCATGTTGTTGTGAATGGGACGACTTTGTCCTTTATTATGGCTGAGTAGTATTCCATTGTGTATATATACCATATCTTCTTTATCCAATCATCAGTTGCTGGGCATTTAGGTTGGTTCCACATCTTGGCTATTGTAAATAATGCTGCGATGAACATAGGGGTGCATGGGACTCTTGGAATTGCTGATTTCAGGTTCTTAGGATAGACACCCAGTAGTGGGATGGCTGGGTCATAAAGTATTTCTATTTTTAACTTTTTGAGAAACTGAGATCAGAGTTTTTAATTAAGGAAGCTAGACACTGAAGCAACAGAGAGGTTACAGCTGACTCAAACTCTCAGTGGAACATGGACCTGACAGCCATGGAGCCGACTCAGTGACGGAAGCCGCAAAAATCAATCTACTTATATTTCATGAATTCAAAACGATATTCCCCAAACTAGAAGCAGTCCTTTAATTTTGCAGTCATGGATATCAATGAAATCAAGGATTTCCTTTTTCTTATTTCAAGATGGTCACATTATGCAATTCCACATGGTTCACCCTAAACATGTATAGCTTTACAGGATTTCACCTGCAGCCACTCAAGTAAACGAGAAGAAAAATATCCCCTTTTTTAAGCGTACTGATGTATGAAACTGTTATTCACAAAATAGACCACAAATAAATGCACAAATGAAAGGAAAAGGTGCAGGGCGAGATTTAGTTACTGTTACGTAACTTCTTTTCATTACAATGAAGAAAACACCAGCAGATTTACAAAATGGGAGAATGTCAGAGTTCATTCATAAATTATTTTTAGGTTAATGGGCCAAAGTTATCCATACAGAAAGTATTACTCGGTATAGATTAAACAACACAGCTAGAAAACAAAACTGAGCTTTAGTTACAAGCCTATCATGGACTCTATAGCAAATAATCATTTGCTTTTTGTTCTTTTGTTTTTTAAGTTCTTGCATCTATTTAAAAAACAAAGAAAAAATATACAGTGTATCTGTGATATTAAAATTTCAAGGGGAGGGCAATTAGGAAAAAAAATTATATCTTCTTTCAAATATACATGTAACATTTGCAAGTATTGTTACAAACATGATCTCAATAAATGTCAACAAATAGAATACAAACGGGATATGCGTACATGTAGGGAACCAACAGGGAGTGGAAATTAATAGGCTGGCAAGGACGGAAATACCAGCTGGACTTCTCTGACTGGACGCTCTTTCACTGTCTATCTTACAGATACATTACGCATTAAAAGAAGGTGACATTACCTAGCTCCTGTGTGGGCAATGGCATTAGGAATCCCAGTTAGTAATCTGCCATAGTAAATGGTCAGAGCAGAGATGATGGTAATTTGGACCATGCTGGAATATTTCAGTGTTGAAAACTGGCATAATCTGGGATATATTCAGGAGAAAAAAATTTAAAAATAAAAACAGAACTTCCTGCTAGATTAGATATTATGTGTGAGAGAAAGGAAGAGCTATGATGATTCCTAGGATTTTGGCCTGGTTCAGTATTTAATATTGCTTTCCTTCAGGAGCATTAATTTAAATATCTGTTCTACCTTTTGGTTGTTTCTTGATTCTTATCCAAAGGAAATATTAGTTCACTTTTGTGTGTGTGGAAAGGTACCTTCTTATCTGTTTCCTTATGAGTCAGCTCCAAGCATTGCAGAGCCCCTGAAGGTTTTCAAGGGACTCAAAGCAAAGAGGAGTCTCGATTCAAATGGGAATTCAGGGAACCTTGAGAGGACCCGAGGCAGGAAGGAGTCATCAAGAAAACCTGGGCCCTGGGCAAAGTGTACATGGTGAAGATGCAGATATAGGAGAGGCCCATGGGGAAGATTTGGGGAGGCCATTTCCATTTCAGATGTCAAATTGACCGTCCGCCCGCACGCAGCAGTGTAAGTTGGGCTCAGGCTCAAAAGGAGCGTGTTCCCAGCAGAGAGCTCTCGCATTATAAGCCTCCCTACCAGGTGTCCTGGCTGCTTTCACACAATTTCTTTAAGGCATTAATATTTTGTATTAATATTTTTGTAATGAACCTTGTTTGTAAATAATGTGACACAGAAAGTGCTTGTGTGCTAATGCAATATGCGCAGCTTAAGGAGTTGATGCTAGAATCCAAAACACAGGTGTCTGATAGGAACTTTTTACAGAGTCTGGAACTCTGATACAAACCTGGGAAGCTGCCCATAGTAAAGCATCTAATATTATATGACTACAAATTCACACTAATGAGGAGGTAAGAGTTGAGAAATATTGTCACTATCAACTAGTAAAGTCTAACATTTTTATCTTCATGCAATATCTTCCTTTTCTTCTTTATTTCATGCTTTAAATAGAACTATCAAAAAAATTCTGGCTAATTTCCTGTGTGATTTGGTATAGGATTGTTGTAGAGGAGGAAAAGAAAAACATGAAGTGAGAACAGAATAGAAGGGGAATTTCAGCCAGATCCTGGGATGTTTGTTGATCAGGGAAACGAATCATCCTTTGCTATTGAAACGTAGACCTGATGGAGACAGAATTGTGTCTCTAAGGCAAATAAGGACTTCTCTCCAGTATGTCAGATTTTCAGAATTTTCAAAATGTGGAGGGAGATAGCTCAAGACCAAGAGCAGATCTGAAGTCCCATCTGGAAACTATGAGGGCTTCCGTGTGACATTGGCATCTACCCTCTCTGGGCAGAAGTGAATCTCCCCAGTACTCTCTTGAGGGTCCCTATTACTTCCTTGTTTCTCAGACTATAGATAAGACGGTTCAGTATCAGAGTAATGATAGTATGAAATACAGACAGGATATTGTCCTGTTGGGGACAATGGTAGGGACCGGGCTGGATGTACGTAAACGTGGTAGCTCCATAGTACAGTCCTACCACAGTCAGGGGAGAAGAGCATGTGACGAGGGCTTTCTGCCTTCCCTCACCTGAGGACGTGTGGGGGACAGAAACTAGGACAAGTGCATAGAAAGCAAGGATATCAGCAAGGGTGGACGTGACAAAGGTCACATCTGTCACATGCACCACTTGCGCATGTCTGGAATGAGTTGAAGTTCCAAAAGGCAACTTCAGCCAGGCTGGGATGCGGCGGAGCAGGCACCTGGCTTCCCAGGGCGCTCAGAAAGAAAAGTGCATAGTACAGAGGTGAGCATCACCGAATTCAGGAGTGCCAGGATCCGAGATGTGGCCTTCATATGCCAGCAGATCCTTGGCCTCATGAGGACGACATAGTTCAGAGGATGACAAATAACCACATACCTGTCACGGGCCATGAACACCAGTGGAGGTCTCCTGCATCTCCCAAGTTGAGGACCACTAGCATCTGAAAGGCCCGGCCCCCAAAGGAGAAGGTGTTCCTGCCGTGCAGATAACCACAAGTGTTTTGGGAGTAACTATAGATGCAAACATAAAAAAATAAATAAATTTCTTTTAAAAGTCCAAGAGGGATTTCATGGACAAGCTGGTCCTTAAATTCATATAGAGAACAACTTTAAAGAACTAGAATTATGACATACCGTGTAAGATACCAAGACTTTTTATAACGTTATGTTATACGGTATATTGTACAGCAGTGGGTTCCACAAGTAGACCAATGGAACAGAAGAGAGAGTGCACAAGGGGGACCACAGGAGTACGAAAACTCGATGCATGGCAAAAGTGATGATGCAAATCCGTGGAGAAAAGGATGAAAAGCTCAAATGGTGCTAGAACAATTGATTACTCACAGGGGAATAGAGTAAAATTGCATCCATACACAAAAATAAATTCCATCTGGATTAGGTGTAAATGTGAAGAATCAGACTTTTAAAAATTTAGAAAATAATGCAGAAAAATAACTTACATCATCTTGAGGAATTATTTCCTAAACTAGACAATGAAAAGTACAAACCATAAATGAAAATGTGGAATATTTTAACTAATTAAAATTACTGTGTATCAAAAACCATCATGAACAAGAATGAACAAGTCAAAGAACAAGATCCTACAAAAGATTAGAATCAATAGGGACGGAAAACTCAGTAAGAATAAGGCACACGCCACAGTAAGAAACATGGCGACGGACAGGAAAGGGCAAATCATTGAGAAGCTGATCTTTCAATTCACATGGCAGACAAATTTAGAGAACTAGAAGAAGCACTTGCCATATAGGATACTAAGACATTATTAAACTGTAGCATACATTATAGCAATGAGATTGACAGACAATGGAAAGTAATTTTTCGAAAGTTGTGCATATCGTTCAATCCAACAATTCTACTTCTAGGAATATTTCCTAGAAGAACTCTTGCTTATTTACATCATGAGCCATGTAGAACAATGTTCTTAGCAGCATTGTCTGGATCGCAAAAAAAGTCAGGAAAATTCCTAAATGTCTATTAAGGGGAAGACGCATAAATAAATGGTAGTATATTGATGGTATAGTCACACACTAAAATATTATACAGCAGTTAAAAATAAATAACTTGATATATCAATACATATAAATCTCAAAAACATAAAGTTCTGTGGAAAAAAGCAATTTGCAAAATTATAGAGCATAATGTTAATTATATAAGGTTTTAAACCTTGCAAAACTATATTGCATATTATTTATAGCTACATAAAGTTTTAGTGGGAATATAAAGCCTGGATGTGAAGGGTGGATGCAGATGCTATAGAGTGATTATCTCTGGGGGGAGAGAGAGAGAGAGAAATCAGGAAGGTATGCACAAAGGCTTCACGTGTATCTGCAGGGTTATATTCCTCCAAAAAGAGGAAATTAGGGCAAAATGTCCAAATTTAATGAAGTTGAGTGGTCAACACAGAGATCTTTGTTTATTACCTTCTATAACTTTCCGTATATTTGAAATACTATTTTCAACACCAACAATGTGAAGATCACTCAATTGCTGTTCACTCCTCTTAGAATAAAACTAAAAATCCCTAGCTTGACCTACGTCAGCCACTCTCTTCTTGGCTCACTTCTTTCTAGGCTCTTTCAGTTTCCCGCTGCCCCTAACTCTCCTGCCTCACGGCCTTCATGTAGCATGTGCTGTGCCCTTTAGGAACTCTCCCCTCCCATCCCTCCCCTTTCTCTTAGCTAACTCCTCTTCCACCATCAAGCTCCAACGTCATGCTGCCAGACCTACTGCTCTTGCCCATCCACCATCTGGTTACAAGCTCTCACACACTGTGAACTTCTCTTTCCTTGCCCTTACAAACATAAAATTAATTATTTTATTTATATAACTTTTTAAATGTCTGCTCTGTAAGTTCCATGGGAGCAAAGAAAATGTCTGTTCTATTCACCACTTAATTCAAGTCTGGTACTCAGTGAATTTTCAATTGATGTGTTAGAAGAAAGTGAATGGAGAAAAGGGAAAGAGGGGAGGGAGGAACGAAGGAGGCGGGGAAGGAAAGAAGGAAGAAAGGAAGGAAAGGAGAAAGGAAGAAAGGAAGGAAGGAAGGAGGGGAGGAAGGAGGGAAGGGAGGAAGGAAGGCAGGCACCACAAACTAAGCACCATTTCTATATAAAGTTGTAAGCATTTGAAAAATGCCACAGGCCAGACACATTGTTTTTCAGGAACTGTAGAGGATATCGAGTGACCAAATTCTTGATTTTAATCTGAAGAAATTGAGATTCCCAAGAGTTGACAGTAAGTAAGCACCCTGCCCCTGGTCACGCAGTCCTAGGATCCAGGTCCCCAGCGCTGAGCCCCACACTGTTTGCATTCTACCAAGTTGCCAATTAGCACTTTAGCGTCCGAACAAGTTTGGACCCTGCGTTCGTTTTCAGTTTATTAGATGATGCATTCACACAGCAACGCTTCTGTATATACAGTAAGCAAACCTTTCTATTTTGACATGAGTGCTTAATATTGTGCTCCTTGACAAACCTCACATTTCATTTCTTTTAATTATCACAAAAAATATAGGGAAAGGAATCATATGATTATGACCCTGTAAAAAAAGAAAGACTGTGTGTGATTTTGTTGTAACCTGTCCTCCAGCAAACGCCCTCCCAAAGCACCTGACACTGGATGTTGCGTGTTAATTCCGACCAGAAAGGAGAAAGTGGTTCTTCGTTTACTGAGCAACCTGGCTGTTGTGAATTGCTGATTGGGGACAGCGAGGTCAAGAGAAGTGGAGAGACAAAGAGATAGCTGGATGATGCCTAAGGTAACTCCCATTTCTTAAAACCTATATTGAAAAGAGCTGGGGGGCTGGTTTCCATCAGCCTGAGCTCCGTTTTCCGGTGTTCATTTATCCACAATTACTGATCTGTAATTATGCATCTCCAACAGGGGCCCAGTGGCAGGAAGCCATGATTAAGGGTTCTTGCTAAATTGGCCCCTTGTGTATTAGCCATTATTTTAACATTCACTGTAACAACATATTCAATAGTATATCTGTATATTTAAAAGGGAGAAAAGGAATTACTCTATGTTAACAACGGGCACTAGTTCAGTAAATGAAACAATGACTTTAAGTGAAGTCTGATAAGACCAAATAGAGTTTTCAACACGTGGCTCTACTAACACACACAGACTCACACTCACAACACTCTCATGTACTAACACTCAGGCTCACACTCATACGCTCACTGCTTTATTTGTTACTGATGCATTAAATATTTATTAGAAGATAAATTTAAAGAAAAAAACTATTCCTGAAGGATTTCAAAGCTCTTGTGTATTTTGAAATAAGCTGACAAAGGTGTTGATGATGATCACGATGATGATGTTGGTGGTGAACACTGACAGAAGCGTGACTAATATTTCATTTAATGACGTAAACCTGCGTGTTTGCTGTGTACCAGAAATTAGACTAAGGACTTTACATACATTCATTATCTTACTTAATCCTTGTAGGACCTCATGAAATAGGTAATTTTATTACTCATTTTACTGTTGACATGCGTTATCTTCATTTTCACAAGTATACAGTGGAAACTGGATGTAAAAACCTTCATTAAAATGTTTGAAAAGAAAAGCTTACCCAGTAAAAGCAGATCTACATACTGAATTCCCCAGGTTCTGGAGTCTCAGCTTCTTTGGCTATAAATAAGAGCATTACTCCCTACCTTGTAACACATGAAAGCACCTAGGGCAGCGGTGGATAGACACACAGTGCACTGCCACCAACAAAGAGGAGCTCGTGTGACTTGAATCATGTGACTTGAGCAGGGATTTTTAGATTACCACAAAGAACATCATCATGGAATCAATTTTAGAATCACAAAGAAACTTACAGATCATTCTAGTACAACCCCTTCATTTTAAGGAAGGGGAAACTGAGATTCTTACTATCCCCTAAAATCTTTTAATATTTCCTAGGAGCACAGACTCAAAATGATAACTAATAAATAAGCTGGATCTAAAAGATGGTTCTGACACACGGTAAAGTCCCCAATGGATGGGACAAAGGGAGGGCTCGCTAAACGTCTAGTGGAAGAATGACTTCATAGAAGCCTTTGCCAATACAAATCTTATAATCCCCAGTTTCTCAGGAGAACTCAAGGTCAGCCCATTGTTTTTAACTAAGGCGTCTGGCCACTTGGCTTCCACTTAACTGGCACTGAAATAGGGGTATTTTTTTCCGGTGGCTTGCTTCCAATCCTTACCGTCAGAGCCCCAGTTATTGCAACTATGTAAAAAAAATGACATTTATTCTCATTACTAAATCTTAGTCGTTTTAAATTGGTTCTATCCCTGAGAAGTTAAGGAGCAGAGCACAAAGAGGAACAATTGCCATACAATTTCCTTCATAGACGAGGCGTGCAGTTAACTACAGAATCATAGAATCTATCAGCTGGACTTTATTGCAACCTCCCAGTCGTTGAGGGAATCCCACCTAAAACGTGCATGACCTATTTTCTCGTCTCAGAACGCATCTGCATTCAGGCGTTCCCTGTCTGACAAAGACAGCTCTTCCACTTTTAGATGGCTCTATTTCATAGAATGATTGCTTTTCTCCCTAAAGTCTGCCTCCATCAAACTTCCTCCCATGGTTTCTGGTACTTCCCCTGGAGCTGAAACTTGCACTCTCATGTATTAATCATAGTTTTGATTTTCCATATTTAATGATGTTTTGACATCTATGGGACTAGCGGGCTGGGGAGAAATTGCCCCTCTCAGGGATAACAAATTCCTAAGATAATAAAAAAGCATGCCTGAGAATACACCTTTCATATAAAAACCAACCAACCCCAAGTCCATACCCTCACAATCTCCTTTATCTAACTCTCACACACCAAGCCAATGTTTCCTCTGCCCTATGTCACCCCAGGGCCAGGTGCCAGATCACTAGGGACATCCCCCTGGCCCCAAGGCCTGCTGGAATCTTTCAGACCAGCAACTCCTAAGCTGTTCCTCTGCTTTGCCTTCCTTTCCCATGGGAAACACAACGAAGACTGCGGTCTATGCTTTCCCCTGCTCTTTTCTGCCTCCTGATCAACACGGGTGCTTCCCCATGTAGCCGTGTAGCATGCCACGCCCTTCCTCTTGGGAACTGTAAGTAATGAACATCTTCTTTCACTGGCATTAGCCTCCCTGTGTTTCACTTGGTCACCTCAATAAATTACAATCCCATGGGTGCAATCATTGAGCTATCTGACAACCCATTTAAGGCTATGACCCTCTTCCTTCCAAATTTTCTCTGTATGTGCTCAACAAATATCCCTCATCACATTGTTCAAGACCCCACAGTCCTTCGCATGCAGTCTGACTATTTTAGAGTGCTAAAGGACTTTTAATTTCTTTGACTTGGACAAAATGCTTTTATCAATTCAGTCATTCTCTTTTTCAGTACTAACTTACACTGCTGGCTAAAATAAAATTTTATTGCTAACGAAAACTTTCAACTCTGTTTCACTTGAATATCTGTTAAACCAAATATCCTCAATCCTTACTTGCATGATTGATTATTAACTAAGTGTTAAAATTCATTATTATCTCCATTAAATTCGCAGTTACCTACCAGGACAAGATACCTTTACCATAGCATTTATATATATTATAAATAATACATATTATGTAATTATAATTAATTATATGATAATTTTATATGATTTCTATATTATGTTATTATATTATTCTTAATAATAAATAAATATCATGATAGTGATAATAGGGGCTGAAATGCATCGGGTGCCACTATGCTAAGTGTTTGGCATGCACTATGATCTTAAGCCCTCACAAAAGCACAGTGGAGTAGATGCTATTACCCCATTTTATGGATAAGAAGGTCAAGACTTTTAGAAAGTGTCACCTGCCCAAGATTACACAAATTAGTATTAGATCAGGGATTCAATTCAGACTTAAGCACTGTATTATCCGATCTTATTTGTTACATCTTATTTTAGTTGTTTATGTTTTTATCTCCCAGTTAAATTGTAAGAATCCCCAATATGCTTATCTTCACACACTCACACCCTAGGATGTGAATGCTCAGATATTTGTTTTGATTGGTTCTATGTTAAATCTTGATCATTTCATCAATCTTATTGTCCAGTCTTCCTGGATTTGCACAGACATCTTCTTTGCTTTCATGCATCCATTGAACAATATACGGAACCCCATGAGATTCCATAACTCCCCCGAGACCCTCTTCTTTTTTAGACGATGTTGGTGATCTCAGTGTATGGCTGCTCACAAGCTATGGAGCTCTCCAACAAGATTAGTCCTTCCAACATTTCTCCCTCATATGCCAAGTGCTTCCTGAGGGTCAGCTATCTTTATTGTGATTATTTCTACCTGAACACCTACATTCTAGAGTGAAAGAATTTCTCAATGATTTTTTAAATGATGATTATATCAAGCTTACAGTAATGCACTACTCTAACAGTAATCACTTTATGAAAAGAAAAGGAAATGAGTTTGCTTCCTTTTCTTTGTGTACCAACGCAGGCTCACCCATTTCTCTTCTGAGCACTCTTTACTACATTTAATAATGTATTCTAGCTTCATTGAAGCAGATTGTGATGAAATTCACCAGAATAACTTTTCCATCATTCTAATACCTTATACTCCAAAGTGCTTTGCAATTTACCAAGCTGATATAAAAATTCCACGAAATGTGAGGATGTAGTGAACCTCCTGCTTGAAGAGGTCAACAACGGAAAGCACAGCAAATGGAATTGCTGATCTTAAACTAGGTCTCCTGTCTCTGTGCCCAGAGCCCCTTGCACTGTACCATGGCAGAGTGGGAACAGGACAATAGTCCAGGCTCTGTGGTTTCTCAGAAGCCTACAGAAGGCATCACCCAGAAGTGGAGACAGGACCATTTGAAGTCTGGGAGGTTCCTGCAACCTCACCCCTCTTGTGTTTCAAGCCCCTCCTTGTGAGACTTATTCTCTACATCCAGGTGAAGAAGTCACCCACCGACCCTGTCACAAAGAACAATAAAATAGATATTTACATGCACAAATTTTACATTCTTTTCAATATTCTTCTACCTGCAACTTTTGACCAGAAAAATCTCTCCCAAAGAAGACTTCAAGCTGTCGCATTCAACCTGGAAAATGCTGCAGTCAGCTTTCAGAGAGCTATAAAGGTAGGATCCGTAACACTTGCTGGTGGGGAGGGCCGTGTGTGCTCTGAGCTAGAGCCGTGCATAGCTCTCTGGGCTTTTTCTCACGGGGCACAGTTTCAAAGCCCTTCCTTCCTCTGTGCCCCAAACCTGTTTACAACAGCCTGTCTCCTCCACGGTACTTGCCACAGGTAGTTAAGTGTGAATAATGACAACCAGAAAAGAAAGAAAACTAAATTCCCGTTACTAAAGAAAAACTCAAGTTAGCCCTCTGGGGGAGACGCTCACAAGGGTTAATTATATTGTAGGGGTTGATATCTTTCTTCATTTCCCTTTCCAGAAGTTTTGCAAATACATTTTTCCACATTTTTAAAGAAATGTAAGAACTGCCAAGTTCCACAGCCAGAAAATCCTGACAGTCTCTGGCAGCTGAGCGATGGATGGAGCTCCACGGTCTGCTCAGCAGGGGGAGGACAAAGCGATCGAGGGCTCAAGATGAAGTGGAGCAGTCTGACATCGTCTTGTGCTGGACAATAGTGAGAAGAATCCCCTGGCTTCTTTTCTTTTTTTGTTCGTGTACAAAATGTAGATGGAAACAACAGTTCAGTATGAGGTTGATTATCATTTCAAGACTGTACCTAAGAGTTAATCCCCAATTCTAGTCTGTGTCAGTGGGATTACTTCCTTCACGAGGGCATGAGATCTGGAACTCAGACTGCTAAGTATTTCCGTCCCCACAATCTAGGATATCCTATTGCACTGTCACTCGAGAGACCTTCCTTAAGATATTGCATAATTTTCCCAGCTGGAAAATGCCTCCAATGTTACCACGTACCTGTTTATTGGAAAACTGAGTAAAACATTAAGTTCTAATTAGAAAAGCTTAAGGTTTTCTTTTCAATAAAGTTCAGAATTTCATTGCTGATTAATTCCCATTCCTGTAGTCCTTTGTAGGGCCAACCATCCCAAGTCAGTGGAGTTGAAGGCTGTCAGGGTGTTTGTCTTCTGAGAGAACACTCCCCATAAAATCCCCCACAATGCCTGTCACAAATACCTAAAATTCCACCATTAGAGATTCACTCTTTTGGTTCTGGAGGCATTTTAATCCCTGGGGGCTCTATTAAAATGCAAAAAACTCTGAGAAGAAGAACAGCATTGAAAGCTATTATTAACTGACAGCAAGGAGGCCCTTGGGAATCGGACACAGGCTAGAGCCTGAGGAATGACTGCAGGAATCAGGACACAGGGAGAGGGAAGGGAAGAGGGTAGCAAAAATAAACTTTACCTCTTCACAATTTTTCAGGGGCGAGGCAGCCCTGCCTGCATGCACTGCACTAGGGGAATTCCACCAAGGTGCGACGATGGGCACAGAACAAGCAATTTATCTTCAGCTGTGCTGAAGGAGAAAATCAGCAATGACACACAATAGTACATACGCGGAACTCTGACTTCAGTTGAGTGTGTTTAATCAGGATGTTGCCCCTGGACTTTCTCCTCCAGTGCCTTGAAGTGGTCACTCGGGCTTGTCAATAGGGATTGTATCTAAATCATATGATTATATGCTTGCGTTCTTCTATTCTCTCATTCTTCTGGGAAAACACAGGAATCAATACTACCATGGTGGAATTAGCAAGATGTATAGAATATTTCTTTGTCTTTGGAGACAGCAATATGAGAACTTTTCTTTTTCATTTGTTTTTAAAATTGTATATTTTACATACACGAGGAGTGTTTCTTCAGAAAACATGGAAATGACTTAAACCAATACCATCTCCAGAAGGGAGGGACTTGGAACTGACCTTGTGAATTTTGGGAACACCTGTCTCCATCCAACAAGCTGCTGATTGGCATCAGCAGGAAATGGTCCTGCAGCCCAGTCTTTGCACCCTTCAGAGATGCTTCTTTCCTTGCAAGAGTAATCTGCACCTTAAAAGTTTAAAAAATGCCAGAAAAGATAGAAATTTTATGTTATTAATGTGTACTGGAGTGTGTTTGTTTAAAGATATAGATGCACAGCAGAAAAATTGCACTGGGAGATGAAATTTTCCCCAGAAAGATAAGGTATTTGAAGGTGTTATGCCTGTAGGGGGAAGAGAATAGGTTAAAGTAATAAGTTTTTATACTTTTCTCATATTCCCAGAATAAAAGGTTATTATTGATGGTCATATTATTATTTTAACACGGGGTTATTCTTTTATAGAGAAAACCTAATCACGGTGCCTGTGCTGCTCCTGTCAGTTATCTGAGCCTGATGTCAGATTGTCCACTGACCTGCACTACGCCGTAACTGGCACCCGTCAAACAGGACGTGCTCCATTTCTGACACCCCAGAAGGAAAACAAAGTCAGACGCATCTGAAAAAAATCCAGGAAAATCCGAGGCCTAGTATAAAGGTTTGGAAGCCAACATACCACAACAAAACCGCAAAATTAACATCCTTCTGGCCATGGTTCAGTAGCCTTTATATAAGTGAAAAGCAGCTCGTTGTACAGAACAGCAGCTCGCTGTCCTCTGAGCAGCGTGCAGTGGCTTCCCCACACCCTGCTCTTTCCAGTAGAAAGGAGAAGGAAGGCCCCCGAATCTCCTGAAGTCGCCCACAATATTCTTTTCTGAAAGGAGTGCTAATGAACCAGCGTCCGGGGAGTGTCCATATTTTCATCACCGATATGGAGGTATGTGAGTGTGCACACACATGCTGTGTTTTATGACTAAAAAAGGAGTTTCACCTGTGGCTGACAACCTTCACAGCCATTCATTCAATGAACAAACATTGAGTACCTACTGGGTGCCAAGGTATGTGCTCAATGCTAGGAAGAAAAATACGGATAAGAGGGAATGTCTACCGTCTAATCTAGGTTAGGAAACTGCTCAATAAAATAACTACAGTGCAAAGTATTCACTGTCTAATAGATGTTTGTATGAAGTGCTATGAGCTTTGAAAGCTGTCACTGTAAGAATGATGACTATATATTGTGATTTATTTTTTAAATAATATATGAATAATTACTGTGTAGTGAGCAGTCACATACACATAATATCTCTTTTACTCTCTACAGCACCCCCTGAGATAAGTACTCTAATCCAGCTAAGGAAACTGAAGCTTGCAGGCTTAGCTGGTTTTTCAGAATCACACAGCTATGGTAGAGCTGATATCTAAAACCCAGGTCAGGCCTGGCAGTGGTCATGATCCTAACCACTAAGCCATACTAGTTCCCAATTCTAAAATATGTCCTGTCCTCTTTATCTCGGTCAGCACTGCTGTCCATTGCTCCGAAGACTTCTGAACCTCGTCTTTGAAAATCACCCCAGTGTCTGTAGCAGAGTGTTGAACCTGTTTGTCCCGGGTATCGTCGATCCCCTAAGAGATGCCCCTGGTACCTAAGGAATGAAATGATCTCAGGCAACTAAAAAAAGTCAACAAACTTCAACAACTTATCCCAGTGAGAGCCATGTGCAGAGAGCTATTTTGAGGTCATATAGGAGACAGTAATCTTTGTTTGGGGGCCAAAACACACTTCCCTAGTGAGGCTGCAGGATACACATAAATAATCCAGCCTGGAGAAAGGTCGCCTCCGGGGCTAGAGCCAGGCTTAGCAGCAACAGCTTGCAAACCAATTGCTCTAAAAATC
Source organism: Equus quagga (assembly GCF_021613505.1). Taxonomy (NCBI): domain Eukaryota; kingdom Metazoa; phylum Chordata; class Mammalia; order Perissodactyla; family Equidae; genus Equus; species Equus quagga. The sequence continues at coordinate 1,198,354 of NC_060278.1, forward strand.
TTCAACAAGTCTGGCTACGTACCACAGGGAGAGTGCTGCTGAAAGCAGATAAGTCTTAACTCCTCTGCAGGAGCAGCCAACCTTGAACCCTATTGTTGCTCAGTAGACCTTATTAGGCATCACACTGCATTCCCTGCCGCGAGGGGAACCACGGAGCAGACAAGTGTGCTCCTCGAGGGGCAGGAGACACAGGCCACAGGCGTTCAGGGAGGTCACAGGACCACAGGGCAGCAGGCAGGGATCAATAGCACTGAGCAGAGTCCAGAGGGATCAATGACCCTAGACTGCGGCAGTTCAACAAACTTGATTAATAATGCACGTGGAGTTCACCCAGGGCTGTGCAAGCAGTCACAGACACCAATTTTTAGAAAATCAGAGGAATAACACTGAACTGCGCCGTGAAATAGATCTGTCGACATATTTCCTAAGCAGGATATCTGGCAAAGGCAGACCATTTGGTCACTTGGGTATGATCTGAGGGGCCCAGGAAAATGTTCATCCCTGGTAACTCTGGTTCTGAAATTATCCATTCTCTGGGTTAAATTGTTCTCCCTTTCTCTGTTATACTATTTTTAACTGTTTACTATGAGAAATTTCACACACATACAAAAGCAGAGAGACTGGCATAATAAACGCCCACGTACACATCACCCATCTTCGACGTTTGCTAACTCATGGCCAAATTTGTTCTTCCCCCTCCACCCCAGCCCCTCCCCAACCACGCACACTCTCCTGGATTAGCGTGGAGCAAATTCTAGACGTAATAATATGATTTTATGTGTAAGTACTTCTGTTTGAAACTCTAAAAGAACTTCTTTTGTAAACACACCACACTATTATCAAACCAAAAATAAATTGACCTCAGTATCACCAATGATCCAAATACTGCTCAAATTTCCTCGATTGTCTCAAATGATTTTTTTTACAGTTTGTTTTTTTGAATTAGAACTTAAATAAGGACCATACATTACAAATGATTTATATACCTCAAGTCATTTTTAGATCCATATAGCTCCCTCTTCCCCTCACCATTTTTCTTTGCAATGTATTCATTGAAAAAGCCAGGTCTTATGACCTGTAACATTTCTCCAGGTTCAGATTTTGCTGCTTGTATCCACATGGTGTCATTTAATGTATTCCTCTGTTCCCTGCATTTCCTGGTAATTACTTCTAGATACTTGATGAAGTTCACAGTCCATTTTTTGGCAAAAACACGCCATAGGTGGTGTGTGTACTTCCATCAAGAAACACACAGCCTCAGGTTGTTGATGTTAGCTGCCATTGATTATCGTCTAGATCCATTACTTCGTTTGACGTTGCAAAATCCTACTCTAATTCTGTTATTTCTCTTTTATTCAATAGACAGAATGCCTTTGAGGAAGAAACTTGCTCTCATCAAGGATCTGGTCACCCAGGACATAGGATAAGTGTGCCTGTGAGGAAGCGAGTATCGTCGATTCTTCTCCTTTATTTACCGGTTTCCATACCCATCAGTTGTTTCGCCAGCACCCTTAAAAGAATATTTTATTAGTCACACTAGGATCTCACTGATTTGTACGTGTTTGATACATTCCAATCTGCTGCCACTGCTATTCTTATCGACACTCAGGTTATCCGATCTTTTACTGGTAGAAGCCTCTTTAAGTTGCCTCAACTTAACTCAAGTTCGTTTTGATATGACTTTTGATAGCTTACTTCCTTATGTATTTCTTGCCTCAGCCCTGGAATCAGCCATTATCTAAGAAATGCTAGTTCTCAGATGTGAGAAGTGATATGAGAGACCAAAATCTGCCGTCCTGAGGCACTAATTGACAAGGAATTGATCATTATTTCTATCTATCTATCTCATTTCAAAGAGAAGATACTGCATGAGTTCATACCAAGGTTGCCAATTAAAACTTAGGATTCCAGGGTTTTTACTTAATCTCTATGATTTTATATTTGTACTCCGTTTTTTCCTACACTGATATTAGTTCCTAACAAAAGTAACAAAATTGCATAATTGCTTTGTCTGATAATATGTCTTCAACAGCTTTAGACTAGCAACACCAGTCTTATTCCTAACATTATGATTACAAAAAACAGTTCAAGATTTTTTACCAGTTTTTGTTGTTGTTTCGCCTGTAGGGTACGTTTCTCTAGGGGCATATAGACAAATTGCTGTGTTTAAAGCCATTTGAAATAATTCTCTGTGGTTTATGCCACCAATTTGATACGTGGTTTGGGTCACACGTTCATTTTGGGTTTCTTTTTCTTTTTCAGAGTTGCTTATTAAATTTATTTTTGCATTTTAATTTGATAAAACATTGACATGGTTGTTAAATTTCAGCTACAAAAAGACGTATATTCAGAGACGTCTACCTTCTCTCTCTATCTTCTCCATTCTGTTCCTTCTTTCTCCCTTGATGGATTTTTGTTAGGTTTTGCTTTTTTATATCTAAATGTGTATATTTGCTATATACATATATACTCTCACACACATACATATACATATGTATTCCTCCTTTTTAGATTATAAGGTAGTATACCATATAAAGGGTTTTGTTAACCTTACTTTTTTCACTAAATAAAATATCTTAGGGATTAATTCATAACAGAATATAAAACTCTTTCTCATTCTTTTTAATAGCTATATAGTATTCTATTATGTGGATGTGTCACAGTCTTCAACTTGTTCTGCCTATATTGATGGATATTTGAGTTGTTTTCAATCTTTTGCTGTTGCAAATAGTGCTCCAATAATTAATCTTATGGATACATCTTTTTCTTTCTTTTGTGTCTTTCTTTCCTTATTATTGTTGCTATGCTACTTCTGGGATACAAATAGTTCTCAGAGAGATATACTCGTTATTGGTTCTCACTGCTGGGTGAATTGGTTTATCAGATCACCTGGTCAGAATACGCAGTCAACTCTTTGTTAAAATCATCGGAGTCACCCATGTTCTGCCCAGAAGGATTTAGGCAGAATGAAAGCCCTTGGCACAGAAGAGGAGGCTCGACGTTGAGATCTGGGGAGCAGGGCTCACAGAGGAGCTGCGAGGGGTATACGACTAGCCTGTTCTACAATTTTGCCTTATCAGGGGATTCGCCGAGACCAAAATGCTTACATAAATCTTTAGGCACTTTTCAGATAGAATATAATTCACTTGAGGTTCCTTTTCTTTTATATCAGCAGAAATCAAGCTTATGTTCTTTTGGCAACCATTTAGTGTAGTATGAGTTGCTTTATTACAATCACGTAGACATATTGGTGAGTACTAGAGGTAAGACTTAGGACCTGCATTTACCCCTCGACAGCTACCAGCGAAAACCTCTGCATCTTCCCCCTTTACTGAAGAATCGTGGTCACCTACAGTTGCCTGGCAAGCATGACGAATAATTGGAATTTAGATGTGTTGTCGTTCACTCCTCTAACAACCCTCCCCCAAGTTCCTGAAAAGAGTCACTAAGTCAAAAGAGTTTTGAGAGCAAGCTGTTTATTTTTATGAATGAATGATGGAGAAGGAGAGAGAGAAGATTTGCAAAGTATTTGGAAAGTGATAACTGTAGTCAGAATTATTATTCTTTTATTTCTAAATTTCAGGTTTGAGACTTAATTACGTCTCTACTAAAAGGAGACCAGACAGCGAGGTGGCATGAAGGCCCAGGCGCCACCCCTGATCTCCACATAAGGTTGCAGGGGCTTTGGAAATTTACCAGGACTGAAGTCCCTCCCAGGAAAAATTGCAGGGTGACAGATTAATAAGGAAAGAGAGGGAGAGGGTACAAGGGCAAGGCAGTACAGAAATGAGAAAACAGTAAAAGCTTTTAAGTGAAGAACATCACAGAGCAACTTTCGCTTTTGAAAGGGAAGAAACAAGGAAACCCAATTCCTGACCACTGTCTACCAGGTGCTGAGTCCTAGCCTGGCTTCTGATCCTTCATTTGGATTCTGTCTGATGAGAACTCCTGTTTACCTTCCAAGACTGACCTGAGCATGAGTTCGTCCCTAATTTCCACTAATTTATGGACATTCTCTAAACATTAGCTTTTTCTAGCATGGCTGGATTTAAATTCTGTTGGGTATTTCTGCTATGCTGTTGTCATGGCAACCTTCACATTATAAACCTGGGCACTGAGGGGAGGGGCTGATTACATCTGGAAGGAGGAGCATATTTAAGCAGATGAGTGAGGCGTGAGCCCAGCCTTCCAGACTGAGGGGTGATGAGGTGGAGGGAAGAACAGGTGCTCTGGGCATCCTCTTCTGCAGAGATGGGCGTGTATAGGTGTCCCGTCGGCAGCAAATCTATTTGTAAGCACTGCCAAGGCTCTCCACTGCCTGGTCCATGAAACCCCAACACCTCTGCTCCCCCTTGGGTGCCCACTACCGATACCCCTTTTCTTCTTCACTATGGCAATTTCTCTTTAGTCCTTCAGAAGACCCCTCACTTCAGCCAAACCTATCTCTTCATTGACCCCGAACTTCGCTTGCCTGTTGCTATGGCCAAACTTGGGTCTCATTCACCCAAGGTACGTCCTCAGCCTCTCTCCACCTCCAACTTCAAAACCCAGAGAATAATTCAGCCCCTTTGGGAAGCCTGACTCACCTACTCATCTCTCACAATCCTCCACTCAGTAGGGGTGATGATTGCACTGGTGCACAACAGTGTGTGTGTGCAGACGTCCCACACTCCTCCTTCACCTTCCCAGGCTGGACCAGAAACTGTGAACCTCATCTGAGCTTCTGAGATATGAGTGTGGCTGTCCCCTATGAGAGAATGCCTCTGTCTTCTGGATGTGTGTCTTTAACAATATATTCAATGACAAATATTTATCGCTTCTGAATTAGCCACCATTTTAGGATGCTCCTTGCAGGGTTTTTCTTCATTGGCACAGATAATCGAAATGCCTGACCGACTACTCCTCGGCTGCCGTGCTCTTCCCTGTTCCTTGCGTGGCGGGCTCCTCATCATTCAGGATAAGGTGCGAGCATCACCTCCTCACAGAAGCCTCCTCTCACCTTCCAGCCTAAAGCAGCCTCCCAGTCTTTCTCACTGGCATTGCTTTGTTTTGTTCTCATCACAACACTGTGTACTATTGCACTGTTTCTTTATTATGTTTCCTCACTAGAGTGTAAGACCCAGAAGAGAAAGGAACTTGTCTGTCCTGCTTGGAACTTGCCCCTGGACTAGTGGTAGGTATATATTGCACTATCATTAAGCATTTGTGGGTAAATCAGTAAATTGCCAGTCTAAGAAAGCAATCATGACTCTTCTTTAATTATTCCATCCATTCACTTACAAATAAAGGAACTATCTGATAGCATGGGAAGTTTTCTAATTCTCTTTGTTAGGATTCTGCTCTTTTGTTGTTGCTGTAATGATGGAGACCAAGGCAGCCCCATGCCCAGCTCTTGCACCCAGGCTTTCTCCCCTCCAGCCTTCTAGACCATCCCCTTGGATAAATAGTGCTTGATTAATGAACTTGTCAGATGCAAAATGCAGCCAATTTCAAAACTTTTAGTAGCTTCGTGGGTTTTTTTGGAGGGGTGGAGTGATCTTTACAAGCTTGCAACGATGCATGTTTTTTCTGATCCCTCCAGTGACCCTACGCAGCAGGAACAGTATACTTCCACATGGCAGAAAATAGAACAGGAGCTCAGAGCATTTAAACGCTCAGGTCACAGGGGTGGTAAGTAACCAGACCTGCATTCAAACCTGGGTCTTTTTCACATCAACTATTTGTTCCTTGGATCCTCTAGCACCAGATTCCAAGAGGCAGTGCATGTTGAGAAAGGAACCCTTGACCAGGACTCAGAAAATCTACCCTCATTCAAAGCTTGGCTTGTCATTTGCTAGCCACGTGAGCTTCGGCGACTTCTCCATGTGTGAAGTTGGTGTCTTAGTCAGCTCAGGACGCGACAACAAAATGGTATAAACTGGATGACTTGCAAACAACGGAAATGTATTTCTCACAGTTCTAGAGACTGGAAGTCTGAGAGCAGGGTGCCAGCATGGCTGGGTTCTGGTGAGAACCCTCTTCTGGGTTGCAGACTGGTGATTTCTCATTGTATCCTCACATGGTAGAGAGCAGAGAGGGGAGGCAAGCTCTCTTAGGATTGAGGGCACTAATCCCATTTGGGAGGGCTCCATCCTTTTGACCTCATCTAATCCTAATTACCTCTCCTAATGCTATCACATTTGAGGGTAGGCTTTCATCATATGAATTTGGGGGAGACCCAAACATTCAGCCCACAACAGTTGGGATGGCAAAAAATATACCTTTCCTGCCAACCTCCTAAGGTGGCTCCGATCAGCACACGGGATGATGTTTGTCAAAACACAGCACTCTAAGCAAAGAATGGATTCCAGTGGGTTCACGTCCTGACTGCCTGCCACTCTACCCTCTTTGCTTCAACTCTATTCCCAAATCTGCCAAAGCAAGAGAGGAGTCACGGGTGAGAAACTCAATGAAGTCACAGGTTTGACAAGGCCAGATGGGGCGGGGGTGGCAAGTATCTAAAGAAACCTCTCCTGGAAGAATAAAAACGTAAATAGCAACTAGCATTCAGACAATGCTGCCCATTGAAGTGAGCATCAGCTTGAGTTCTCTTGGCAAACCCTAGAGATACATTTCACAGTGAGAACAGGAGTTCAAGATGGCGTGTTCCAGCTAGCACATTTCAGTAGGTTTAACACAACAAACCCAAAGGAAACAAACCAGCCCCAAAGGGGACTGAGCTCACAGCTCTCCATCCCCGTGACTGACAGTTAATACTCAAGATGGTAAACTGCTGGAGGATATTCAGCGACTCCATCCCCTCTCCAGCTGAGGATTCAGATCTGACAGGTCAAATGAAACAAAATCATCCTTTTCTCCTCCCTGATCAAGTTATCCAGAGAAACTGGTGCGAGAACAAAAACAAATCCCTAGAATAATCTTTTTCACAGAATCCTTTTCAAGCCTGTAACTAAACTAAAACAAAAGCCAATAAAAAACAAAGCTAAAAGTTTTTCACATTTTAGTTGAATCAGAAGGATTCATGTTATGACCTAGATAAGAGGTTCTTATATTTTTTCTTTTTCTTCAAGACGCTATTAAACCAAGACTCTTAATATCCTATCATAAAAAGACTTGAACGAATCTATAATTTATGTTGTGATTTGTGAGAGATTTCACCTGAAGGCAGTGCCAAGCCCATCAGAGCTCTGTGGAACTCTCCTTGAAAATGCTTTCCAGTACTAATAGACAGAACCTTTTTTTCTTATTATTTATACAGGACTTCTTTGATTTTCTGCGTGTGACACTTTGAGATGAAAAACTGGTGACTGCATTAATTAAAAGCAAACATGAGATGTCTTATTTTTTCTCTCCAGAAAAATCCTAGTCAAAGTCCCTGCAAGCAGACCTCAGTGTGAGCCTGCAGCCTGCCAAGCAGGGCCAAGTGCTCAGGTTTTTGTCATTTGATCTGATACACGCTTAAGTCACTGATTAGATCCATTAATTGGAGAGTAAGACGAAGCTGTTAAGCGCTAACGGCTGAGACAGGCTGAGGTGGCAGTTTGATCAATCATATCAAAATCTAAAGAGAAAAGATGACTCCACCTCCTGCTCCCTCCACTTTTCTCCTCTTCCCCACCCCTACCCGATCGCCTGATCAGACTGGAGAAAGAAGGAAGAGCAAAAGGGAGGGACTGTTGCCTCAAACTGCCCTGGGCAGAGCCTGTCCTCCACTGAGGGCTACTTGGAGGAATGGGTCCCAGGTTCCTGGGAGGCAGCATGATCTGGATGCAAATCCTGGATCAAGAAGTCCCATCTTCTCCTCCCTAAGAAAACCAGTAAATGACAATACCCATGTATAAGAGAGAAAAACATGCTTTCAGCTGTGTTATCCCATTTGAACCACACAACATCCTTGTAAGGTCAGTATGAGACTTTTGCAGTTTCAAGGATGAGGAATGGTGGACTTGCCCAAGATTCCCTTATTGGAAAAAGGAAAGACAACAGAACTGGAAAAACAGATGGGTTTTCCATCTCAGAGTTCTTGTACTTTCTTACCTCTCTGCCTCTTTTAAATGACTATCATTAGGCAAAGGAAAAAAACTAAAGAAATACTAGACTTGATCACTATCCTCAAAGGGTTTCCCATTCCGTTTAGGAATACAGAATGTCACATGACTGTGAGTTACTGGCTGTAATATCTCAAGATAACCACGGTAATGCCCTGCGAGAGGCAGTGAGTTCACGCTTTCCTTCTAGGAATGGTCGGCTCCCACGTACTCTCTGGAATGCCCAGGCCAGAGAGTTTCGGCAGCACTGTGCCACAAAGGGCTGCATACTGAGTCCTTCTGTTACCATTATTGCCACCCAAAACTGACATTTTGCAAAATGGTATGGAAATTACTCAAAAAAAAAAATAGAATCACCATATGATCCGGCAATCCCATTTCTGAGTATGTCCCCAAAAGAACTGACAGCAGGGAGTCAGAGAGGTATTTGCACGCCCATGTTCACAGCAGCATCATTCACAACAGCCAAGAGGGGGAAGCAGCCCAACTGTCCATCAAAGGATGAAGAGATAAACAAAATGTGGCATATACATACAATGGAATGTTATTGAGGCTTAAAAAGGAAGAAAATTCTGACCCCTGCTTCAACATGAATGAACCTAGAGGACATTATGCTAAGTGAAATAAACCAGTCACAGAAGGATGATATTGTATGATTCACTTACATAAGATACTTAGAGAAGTCAGATTCATAAAGACAGGAAGCAGAATGGTGGGTGCCGGGGCAAGGGGTGGGAGAGAAGGGGAGTCAGTGTTTCATGGGTACAGAGTTTCAGTTCTGCAGGATGAAACGAGTTCTGGAGACGGATGGTGGTGACAGCTGCACAACAATGTGACACGTAAGGCCACTGAACGGTACACTTAAAAATATTTACGATGGTAAATTTTATATCATGTGTATTTTATCACAATTGAAACAATAATAATAAACAATTTTAGAATACTTTTTAGAACTAACATTCTGTGAATAAACGTACTGGGTATCAAAAATGGATTTTCAAGCTAGCGTCTTTGAAGAAGCATGACAAATATTAGAAATTGTCTTTCATTGGTGAAATAAAAGGTATTCAAAGTATATGGATTCCCTAAAATGGTTTAGAAACACTTGCACAAAGTGGGCAGAGACGAGCATGCGGCTTGGACCGGGCACCCCTAAGGGGGACACGGGCAGTCTGACCCCAGTCAGTGCATGGTGAAGTCCAGTGCTTGATGCCGAGTAGGAGGCACAGGATCCCGCCCCAAGGGTACTGTTGGGCTCACCTTCACAGACCCTCTGTGCTTGGAACCTCTAAAAGGCCAGGAGCTGGGGCTTTGTTGAGTTATGGAACAGGTTTATGAACTGTTTTGTGCCTGCTCATGATGAATATTTGGCTAACAAACGTCTGCAGAGAAATGTCACTTCATTATAACCGTGTAGCAAGGGTGTGAGGGCATTGCTCTCCCTCACCACCTCCAAAATCTCGGTGGTTCTTTACCAAAATTAGGTTCAAAACTGCGCCAGGAGTGGGGACAGATTCGCTGTGAAGCTGACGACGCTTCAGTTTCAAGGCCCCTCACTTCTAGGGGCCTTTCCCAGGCTCTGTATCGAATGTGCTCGTCAGATCTGTGTAGTCTTTATCTTAAAAAAGGGCCCCCAAATTGAATGCATTTCAGGCCCGTCAATTCTCGGCTAGACCTCTGAGTAGAGAACGACCAGGTTAGCTTAGTTTGTTCCACTGACGGTTATCTGGAAGTGGCAACTGATTGCTCTTCCCTTCTCCCCTCTTCCTTCTTTGGATTCCAAGGGCCATTTTCCCTTTCCCAAACCATGAGGAGATTAGGGGAAAATGTGGGCTAAGTTCCAGGCAACATCCTCTGCATTGCGTTTGTGGGACTAGGTGTCCCCTCCAGGACTAGATAAGATGCGGCAGGGGCAGTGGAGGAAGGACCCGAAAGAGGAACCCCGGAGCCCCCAGGGGAAAGAGACGAAAGCCTTCTGGCACCAGCACAGGGCGCACGGTAGAGGGACGCAAAGGAGAAAACTGTCTTGACCCACGGAAACCCCAGCCACCTGGGGACACCTGACCTATGTCAGTCACCTGAACGGGTAGAGAACTTGGACGCCCCGTGAGGCGATGGCAGTTTAGGGAGAACCCTGACTGGTGGTGACAAGAAGTCTAACCAATGGAGAGTTCCCCTGTGAGCTGGACGTGGTGACGCCACTTTCACACAGAGGTTGAAACGATGAAGAATGCTGCAGGCAGGTCGCTGGCGCCATGAAGAAATCAGAGAACGGCAGAAATGCAGGCTTTGGAGTCGGGTCCGAGCTCAGTCCGTGCCCCGTTGCTCACTAGCTGTCTTGTCTTCGGCAGATCAGTCAACATTTTAGAGTTTCAGTTCCCTCCTCTGAAAGTAGGGGAAAGAGTAAGCACTTTCTAGGACCGTTTATTTCTTAAGTGGAAATGAAGGCTGGGAGGTGCCCACAGAGCAGCTGTCAGATAAGCACCAGTTGTGACCACTAGGATCGCCTGGAGAGCTCTGCTTTTCAGAAGCCACACCAGCAGACACCCGTCAGGGTAGGACCCTGACGGCAGAAAAGTCTGCTTTGCTCTCCACAGTTGAGTTACTCAACCCTTCCTTTAGGCGTTATTTCACTGTTTCACAAACCCAGAACTTTTTTATGGGGCTGGAAAAACTACGCTAAGTATTTTTAGATGAAAACTAGACATGTATGTTTCTCTTGTAAAATTGCTCTACTTGGAGTTTGGAATGAAACGTGTGCATTTTTTTCCACCATCCAGCATCTCCTTCCAGCTTTTACTTACCAGAACCTGCCTGAGCCCCCGGCTACCCCCACTGCAACCCTGTCTCGGGGTGAGCATAGATTTCAGCAGAACTTCCACATGCACCACCCCTCTCCTGTTCCCCGGGCGTACCTGGCCACCTGACATTCCACAAACAGTTCCCTGGAGCCAGGGTATGACCACCCGAGACCAGAAAGCAGCCATCCAGAGACAGAAGAGGAAAGGCTTCCTCTAACCTCCACTCCTGCCCAGAGAAGGCGGAGAGAAGTCCTGGCAAGAGTCCCCCAGCCCTGAGAACAGACCACCTCTTTCTACCCCACATCCTCCCAGAAACAGGGAAAGGGGAGCCCGGATTGTGGCGTTATGCTGGTCTGGGTTCAAACCCCAACTGCTCCACTTAAAACTGTGTGATTTGGGTCAAACCACTTAAGCTCTCTGAGCCCCATTTGTAAAACCTTATTTATAAAATGAAGAAAATAATGCACATGCCATTGGATTAAATAAGCTGTAATACGCCAAAGAAACACCAGGTATCTAGAGAGCACAGTATCCATGCCACAGTATCCAACTCAGACGCGTGGGAACTGCAGTGACAACAGGGGACAGATTGGGGACAACCAGGAAACCATGCACACAAGCATGACTTGGGGGACCAGAGAACCATCATGGTGGGAGGAGCCCAGGCAGGACGATGAGAGAAACAGATGGTGCCTAGGTCACCCTTTTGTCTGGGACTGACTACAGCCACTGCACCACACTGCTCATCAAATCCTCCTAAAGCAGCATGGATCCGAATGCCAACTCTTTCCACTGTGGCTTGACAAGTAATAGTTGCACAACTAACAAAACTCACTTCGTAACACGGCCCATGGAAGAAAAACTATGTTCTGTTTTCCTCCTTGTGTCCTCTGGCAGCCGGCGTCAGGGCTGCCTTCCCCGGAGCATCATGATGTGCTCTTCTCTCCTTCTGGTGCCCAAACCTCCGCTCCAAATTCAAGGAAAAAGCCAAACAGCTGGTATTCGGTCCCAGGTAGCAGCGACAAGGGAGCTCCGCCCAGCTCACTTACACATCTCCTCGTTTCTAGGCTGTATTCTTTCCTCTCTGGCTGCTTCTCTGAAATAACCTGACAACCTCTTCCTCTGCCTTTGCTGTTCCCAGGGGCAGACCTTTCCAGCGTCTGTGGAGAGCCTGTATGGAGGAAGAAGGGGATGGGGCCGGCTGTCCCTCTCTTGCCTTTGTGATTTCCGTTTGGGCCACAGAGGGCTTTCGGAACAGCAGAGGTGTTCTTTTGTCATCACGCCATCCATTTAATAGTCATCAGGTGATGGATTCTACCTCAAGGACCAGCAAGGGAGTCAAAGTAGTTTGCTGCTGCAGATGGAGCTCCAAACCACGGTGAGGTGGAGCTTTTCCTCCCGGGCGAGGCCACCAAGAGGGCTGTGGTTCCCCAGAGGAGCCCGGCGCTGGGAGCAGAGCCTGTCAACCAGCCCGTCAGCGGGGAGAGAGACCTCACTTCCTCTCCCTGAAGGAACTGTCCTCATTACTCTCATCACTGAGCCGAGCAAACCTTGGGCGCGTAATAGAATTTTCTCTAAAATATTCATCATCTGACAGCCGGTGTTTCAGCCATATTTCCTTGAAAACTACATGGGGAGAGGAAAGCTGAGCGGGAGCGCTCAGTTGACTCAGCATTTTGCTCACCTTCTGAAAGTGCTTTTCCAGTCCCGGTCATCAAATTCCTGGGACCGTGGAACGTGGGCCTCTCTGGGAGCTCCGGGAGCAGGACGGAGGCGGCCGCCGTACAAGAGCAGCCCTCCTGCACACGCAGACGCGGCTGGAGAGCCGGGGCGCCTCCTGCCAGAGAGAAATGGGGGCTCCCCGAACCCTCCCCCGCCCCTGCTTCCCCAAGGGCATCACTTTGTGCAAGAGAAGTCCACACCCTTTTCCAAGTCCTTTTTGGGTCTTCCAAGTGGGCAGACCAGCTTTTTCATGGTTTCCAGAGGAAGAGGAAGCCATGGGGACACAGGAATACCTTTGAAACACGGCAACTGGGAAAAGCTGGAGACAGACGCACACAGATTTACATGCCAGTTTTGCCACCTACTTCTCTGAGCTTCAGTTTCCTCGCCTGTAAAATACACACAGTTACAGCGCAAGGATTGGGAATAGCGTAGAGAGCATGCGCTGTACAGCTCGGAGCACATCACCCATGTAAATAAAAGGCCTTCTCCATCCGGGGGAGCACTCAGCCACCTCTAGACGGTGCACACTGCCCTGTCCCTGCGCTGGCTGCCTGCTAGCTGCCTCCCTACTAAAGGTCAGCTCCCTGAGGCCAGGGCCAGTGTCTTGTTCACCTCCATCCTCAAGTACAACACGATCTGGTACAGAAAAGGGGCTCAAGGAGACTCTTACGAGGAAATTATAATTATTAATTAATTCATATAATAATTACATATAATTGTTATAAGGAGATAATTATTCTTTTTCTTTTTGGGGGGAAAGATTAGCCCTGAGCTAATCTATTGCCAATCTTCCTCTTTGTTTTTTCATTTTTCTCCCCAAAACCCCAGCACATAGCTGTATATTCTAGCTGTAGGTCTTTCTGTTGTGCTGTGTGGGACGCCACCTCAGCAGGGCCTGGTGAGCAGTGCCATGTCCACACCCGGGATCCTAACCCACAGACTCTGGGCCAACAAAGCAGAACGCGCGAACTTAAGCACTCAGCCACCAGCTTCTAATTATTCATGATTAATCCGTGAATTATGATCACTTTTGAATATATAAGAACTATCATAAAGTGAGCACAGACTAGTCATTACCAATGTAATAATTTTTAAGCAAAATTCTGACAGGAAACTGACCAAAATAAGTTCTCCTTCTAATTACAATTGCTGCCAAGTCCCAGGCAAGCAGGAATTTCACTTCAGGAGAGAGCAACTGGAAACAAAACCTGGCCCTTTGCATATGGTCTAAGCAAGCTTGATGATTGCATCCCGGTTGCTAATGGACATTTGCCCACAGCCCCTCGACCATCTCATAATTTGAAAATTTTCAGTTTGTTTGTCATTCCTCAGTTTGCTGAGGTTCGGTTTTGTCTCAGCATCCAAACATTCAGAATCCTATTCAACCGGGTCCAAACCACTCTGGCCTAGAAATAGGCCTTGAAATCGAGCCAGTCTGGGTTTGTATGCAATATTTCCAGTACTTCTGCTTTCAAAACAAGCTGGTGGAAAGAAAACACTAGACAAGCCCTACTGTGGTGTTCCAGAACTTTCCCAGCTCAGCTTGGAAATGTTGGTCTTCTTCAGAGAATTGTGAGATACGACCAAGAAAAATAAAAGTAATACCACTTTACATTTGTCTGACATTTGACGGTCTGTGTGTAGCTAGTGTTTATTCAGCACATTGCGCTTCACACGTAATCTCTGTTGAGTCCTCCAAACAGCCCCACGAGAAAGGAATTTTCCCCTTTTCACACAGGATCCTTTTTACAGGGAATTAAGTGCCAAGCCCAGGTTCTTGGTTTTCTCGGAGCTTCCACATCGTTATCTTATTCAGTCATCTGGCAACTGGGGACCTCAGGTAATGTGAGCTCTGCCACGCAGAAGCAGGGTCAGGCAGGCGACTTTCCCAGGGCACAGAGTCAGAAAAAGTCAGAGCGGCAGCCAGAACTCGGGGTTCTGCCTCCTGGGTCTGTGCTGCTGCCACGTGTCGCGCCTTCTGTGCCTGCTATAAATGCTAGCATGCTATAAACGCCATCGGAGTAGTCACTGTTCTAAAAAAACTAATCATAGGAGTGTAGGTGTATCGTCTGCCACTAAAAGAAGCAGCCAAGATTTAAGTCAACTTCTAGTATGTTCCAAACAATTACAGTAGCATTTGATCCACACTGCGCAGTGAAACGAGTTCAGCAATGTCGATACCACGTCTACACCCTCAAACTGGATAATTAATAACAATTTATATTGACTACAAATTAAACAAATTAATGAGGATTGAACGAGTTGGTATATTCCAGGCCTCAGTAAGTCTAACCTGTTATTTGGGAGGCACACTAGGCTAATGGTAAGTCACAGCCTGTAGATCCAGACTGTGGGGTCAATCCTTTCATCTACTCACTGGTTCAGGTGCTGGACAGGCTACTGAAACTCTCCATGTCTCTGTTTTCTCATCTGTCAAGTGGGGTACTAATGGCATCTACCTCACATAGATGTTGTATTAATTGAATTCATATATACAAAGGCCTGGAATAGTCCTTAGCACATAGTAAGCGCAATATAAGCTTTTGTTATTTTATTGACTACATTGACCCTCTAAATGAGTAATTACTGTCTTCTCATTTTAGGCAGAGACACAATGAACTCTGTCACTCATGAGTACATATTTTTTGTCCCCAGTGCAAATATACGTTCCCCAAGGGCAAAAGTGGCTTGTTATTAATTTCCTCCCCCAAAATGCTGACAGAGTGGTAGACACATAGTAGGTGATTAATAAACATTCATGCAAGTGAGCCAATACTAAAATCTTTACTGTCATGTAGTGACTTGAAAATCTCCAAGGACTCCTGTTGCCCAGGGATCAAAGCCAGGCAGCCAGGTCTCTCTTATAAGGCCTGATGCTTCTGCCCCCCATTTTGCCCCAGCTGATTCACTTGCCACATCCCAAGCATGATGTCACTTCCCACCCTGCTAAGCAGCCCGGGCTTGTCTTCTTCCTCTGCCTGGAGCGCCCTTCCTCCTGGGCTGTGCCTTTGCTCATCAAACACCCTCTTCCTTCAAAGACCACTCAAACCCCCCGCCCCCAGGAGTCACTCTCCACCTCCCCAAGAAGTTACCTTCATCGTCTCTTGACTCCCATAGTTTATAGCTATGATGCATTTGAAATCTCCCGTATTCAGTCTTAATCGTTGGTCAAAATATTATGTATGGCCCCATCATATTTTTTCTGTTCATTTGTTTGCTTTTGTTTTATTGTGGTAAAATACACATAACATAAAATTTACCACCTCAGCCATTTTTAAGGGCATAGTTCACTAGTATTAAGCACATTCTCATTGTTGTGTGACCATCACGGCCATCCGTCCCTGTTACTCTTTTCATCTCGTAGAATTGAAACTCTAGCCCCGTTAAACAGTAACTCCCCATTCTCTCTTCCCCTCCAGCCCTGTCAACACCTTAAAGCTTCATGTCTTTATGATTTTGACTACTCTAAGTAGCTCACATAAGTGGAATCATACAGAATTTGTCTTCTTGTGACTGGCTTATTTCACTTAGCATAATGTCCCCAAGGTTCATCCATATTGGTACATAGGTCAGAATTTTCTTTCTTTCTTTTTTTTTTTCCTAAGGAAGACTGGCCCTGAGCTCACATCTGTGCCCATCTTCCTCTACGTTTTATATGTGGGACGCCTACCACAGCATGGCGTGCCAAGCAGTGCCATGTCCACACCTGGGATCCGAACTGGTGAACCCCGGGCCGCCAAAGCAGAATGTGCGCACTTAACCGCTGCACCGCTAGGCCAGCCCCAGAATTTTCTTTCTTTTTAAGCTGAGTGATATTCCAGTGTATGTATACGCCACGTTTTGTTTATCTCTTCATCCTTTGATGGACACGGGTTGCTTCCCCCGTTGGCCTTTGTGAAAACTCTGCTATGAACATGGGTGTGCAAATCCCTCTTCAAGATCTTGCTTTCAATTCTTAGGGTATATGCCCAGAAGTGGGATTGCTGAATTATATGGCGATTCTATGTTTAATTTTTTTGAGGAAACCATAGTGTTTTCCACAGCAGCTGCTCTATTTTACATTCCCACCAACAATCACAAGGATTACACAAGGATTGCACAAGGATTACAATTTCTCTGCATCCTCGCCAACATTTGTTGCCTTTTGTTTTTTTGAAAGTAGCCATCCCAGTGGGTGTGCAATACTATCTTGTTGTAGTTCTTTTGTTGTTTTTTTCTGGGTTTTGTGGGGTTTTCAGTGAGGAGGATTGGGCCTGAGCTAACATCTGTTGCCCATCTTCCTCTTTTTACTTGAGGAAGATTGTTGCTGAGCTAATGTCTGTGCCAGTCTTTCTCTGCTTTGTATGTGTGACACTGCCACAGCATGGCTTGATGAGCAGTGTGTAGGTTTGTGCCCAGGATCCGAACCCGCGAACCCTGGGCCTGCCAAAGCAGAGCATGTGAACTTAACCACTACGCCACTGAGCCAGCCTCATCTTATTGTAGTTTTGATTTGCAATTCTCTAATGATTACTGACATGGAGCATCTTTTCATGTGCTTATTGCCCATTCATATATCATCTTTGGTGAAGTATTTATTGAAGTCCTTTGCCCATTTTGGAATCTGTTTATTTGATTTTTGTTATTGAGCTTTAAGTGTTCTCTATATGTTCTGGATATTAATCCCTTATCAGATGTATTATTTGCAAATATTCACTCTCATTCTATGGGCTGCCTCTTTACTCTGTGGATAATGTCTTTTGATGTACAAAATTTTTTAATTTTCGTGAAGTCCAGTTGGGCTATTTTTTCTTTTGCCACCTGTACATTTTGTTTCATATCAAAGAAATCATTGTCAAATCCAATGTTGTGAAGATTTTGTCCTGTGCTTTCTTCTAAGAATTTTATTGTTAGAGGTCTTTTTGTTTAAGGTCTTACATTTAGGTCCTTAACCCATTTTGAGTTAATTTTTGCATATGGTGTTAGATAAGGGTCCAACTTCATTCTTTAGCATGTGGAAATCCAGTTTTCCCAGCACCATTTGTTGAAAAGACTGTCCTTTCTCCACTGAATGGTGTTGGCAGCCTTGTCAAAAATCATTTGACCATATACGTGAGAGTTTATTTCTGGGCTCTCTGTTGTGTTCCATTGGTCTCTAAGTCTTTATGCCAGTACCACCCTGTTTTCATTACTGTAGCTTTGCAGTAAGTTTTGAAGTCAGGAAGTATGAGTCTCCCCATTTTTTTCTTTATTTTTAAAATCTTCTTGGCTATTCAGGGTTCCTTGAGATTCCATATGAATTTTAGGATGAGTTTTTCTATTTCTCCAAAGAACATGACTGGGATTTTGATAGTGATTGCAGTGAATCTGTGGGTCACTTTGGGTAGTATCAGCATTTTAACAACATTAAGTCTTTCAGTCCATGAACATGGGATGTGTTTCCATTTATTTGTGTCTTCTTCCATTTCTTTCAGCAAAGTTTTGTAGTTTTCATTGTACAAGTCTTTCACCTCCTTCGTTAAGTGATTTCCTAAGAATTTTCTCTTTTTTTGAAGATATTGTAAATGGAATTGTTTTTGTAATTTCTTTGTCATATTGTCTTTGTTCATGTATACAAGTGCAACTGATTTTTTCAAGTCAACTTTGGACCCTGCTACTTTCTTAAATTCATTTATTAGTTTTAACACTTTTTTGTAGAATCTTTAGGGTTTTTGACATATAAGATCATATAATGTGCAAAGAGAGATAATTTTACTTTCCAATTTGAAATTTTTTATTTCTTTTGCTTGCTCTGGCCAGAACTTCCAGTGCTGTGTTGAATAGAAATTGGGAATCCTTGCTCTGCTCCTGGTCTTAGAGGAAATGTTTCCTTCCACCACTGAGTATCATATTTGCTATGCATTTTTCATATATGGCTTTTATTATGTAACGTAGTTTCCTTCTATTTCTAGTTTTTTGAGTGTCTTTTATCATGAAATGATACTGAATTTTGTCAAATGCTTTTTCTGTATCAACCGAGATGATTACATGGGGTTTTTTTGCCTTCATTCTGTTGATGTGGCATATTACATTGATCATTCTTAGTATGTTGAACCATCCTTGCATTTCAGGAATAAATCCCACTTGGTCATGTTATATAATCCTTTTAGTATGCTGCTGAATTCTGTTTACTAGTATTTTGTTGAGAATTTTTGCATCAGTGTTCATAAGGGACAGCACAGTCTGTAGTTTGATTTTTGTAGTGTCTGTGTCTGGCTTTGGTTTCAGGGTGATGCTGGCCTCATAGAATGAGTTAGGAGGTGTTCCCTCTTCTCCAAATTTTAGAAAAGTTTGACAAGGATTAGTATTAGTTCTTCTTTAAATGTTTAGTAGAATTCACCCGTGAAGCCATCAAGTCCAGAGCTTTCTTGAGAGATATTTTTATTACTGATTCAATTTCCTTAACATTTACAAATCTATTCAGCTTTTCCATTTCTTTGTGATTTAGTCTTGGTAGGTTTTGTGTTTCTAGGAATTTGTTCATTTCATCTAGGTTATGCAGTTTGTTAACATACAGTTGTTCATAATACTCTCTTATAATCACTTTTATGTCTATAGAATCAGTAGTAATATCCCCACTTTAATTTTTGATTTTAGTAATTTGAGTCTTTTTTTCAGTCCAACTAGCTAAAGATTTTTCACTTTTGTTGACCTTTCAAAGAAGCAACTTTTGGTTTCGTTGATTTTCTGTGTTGTTTTCTCTTTTTTATTTTGTTTTGTTTTTTAAGGAAAATTGGCCCTGAGCTAACATCTGTTGCAAATCATCCTCTTTTTTCTTTTTTTTCTCCCCAAAGCCCCAGCACATAGTTGTGTATTCTAGTTGTAAGTCCTTCTAGCTCTTCTATGTGGGATGCCACCACAGCATGGCTTGATGAGTGGTGTGTAGGTCTGCACCCAGGATCTGAACTGGTGAACCCCAGGCCACCAAAGCAGAGTGCACAAACTTAACTAGTCAGCCACAGGGCCGGCCTCTCTCTATTGTTTTCTATTCTCTATTTTATTTATCTTTGCTCTAATCTTTATTATTTCCTTCCTTCTGCTAATTTTGAGTTTAGTTTGTTCTTCTTCTTCTAGTTCCATTAGTCATAAAGTTAGGTTGTCTATTTGAGATCTTTCTTGTTTTGTGGGGGTTTTGTTTGTTTTTGCTTGAGGAAGATTAGCCCTGAGCTAATATCTATGCCACTCTTCCTCTACTTTACACTTGGGACGCTGGCACAGCATGGCTGACAAATGGTATAGGTCCACATCTGAGATCCAAATCTGCAGACCCTGGCCACTGAAGCAGAGCATGCTGAACTTAACCAGAGGGCTGGCTCCCTTCCTTGTTTTTTAATATAAGCACTTATAGCTATAAATTTGCCCCTTAACACTGTTTTCATTGTGTCTCATAAGTGTTCATTTGTTGTGTTTTTGTTCTCACTCATCTCTAAGTATTTTCTAATATCCCTTGTAATTTCTTATGTGACCCATTAGTTGTTTAAAAGAGTGTTGTTTAATTTCTACAACTTGTGAATTTTCCAGTTTTCCTTTTGTTATTGATTTTCGACTTCATCCTATTGTACTCAGAGAAGATACTTTTTATGATAACCATCTTTTAAAATTGATTGAGACTTAATTTATGGCCTAACACATGACCTATCCTGGAAAATGTCCCATGTGCCCCTGAGAAGAATGTGTATTCTGCTGCTGTTTGGTAGAGTGTTCTGTATATGTCTATTATGTCTAGCTAGTTTAGTGTTCTTTTTAGGTCCTCTATTTCCTTCCTTCCTTAGCATTGTCTGATCGTCCTAACCATTATTAACTAATAATCCTTCCCCTTAGTAAGTGGGAAGTTGAAATCTCCTA
The DNA here is from genome assembly GCF_021613505.1 of Equus quagga. Lineage (NCBI taxonomy): Eukaryota > Metazoa > Chordata > Mammalia > Perissodactyla > Equidae > Equus > Equus quagga. The sequence continues at coordinate 1,218,791 of NC_060278.1, forward strand.
TGATTATTGTAGAATTGTCCATTTCTCCCTTCAGTGCTGTGAGATTTTGCTTCACGTATTTTGATGGTCTGCCCTCAGGTGCATTAATGTTTATAATTGTTATGTCTTCTTACTGTATTGAATATTTTATTAATATATAATGCTCTTCTTTGTCTCCTATAATTTTTTTTATTTAAAACCCATTATATCTAATATTGGGACAGCCACCTCTTCTCTCTTTTGGTTACTATTTGCATAAAATATCTTTTCCACGCTTTCATTTGCAACTTCTTGGGATCTCAAGTGAGTCTGTTGTAGACAACATATATTGGATCATCTGTTTTTATGCATTCTGCAAATCTTTGTCTTTTGATTTGAGAGTTTAATACATTTATATTTAAGTAATTACTGATAAGGAGAGACTTACTTCCATCATTGTGCTGTTTTCTGTATGCCTTATAGCTTTTGTGTCCCTCATCTCCTGCATTACTGTGCTCTTTTGTGTTTAGTTGATTTTTTGTAGTGAAATGTTTAAATTCCTTCTTAATTTCCCTTTGTGTATATTCTATAGCTATTTTCCTTGTGGTTGCCATGGGGATTACACTTAACATTCTAAGGTTATAACACTCTAATTTGAATTTGTGCAAGCTTAAATTTCAATAACATACCAAAAACTCTGCTCCTTTACAGCTCTACCCCACCCTTTCGATTGTTGATATCCCAAAATTACATCTTTATACATTGTGTATCCCAAAAACATAAACTAATAACTCTTTCAAATACATTGGTCTCTTAAATTATTTAGTAAACAAGATTGGGAGTTACAAACCCAAGTTGCAGTAATACTAGCTGTTACACTAATAGTTGTTTTTCTTTAGATGTATTAGTCTCTTAAGTCATGTAGAAAACAAAAAGTGGTTACAAATGATTGTTGCAATAACACTAGCTTTTATCATTGTTGATGTATTCACCTTTATTGAGGTTTTTATTTCTCCATATGTCTTCACGTCACTTTCTAGCATCCTTTTATTTCACCTTGCAGGACTCCCTTGAGTATTTTTTGTGGTCCAGGTGTTGTGGTCACAAGCCCTGTCAATTTTTGTTTATCTGAGAACGTCTTAGTTTCTCCTTCACTTTTGAAAGACAGTTTTGCCAAATATAGGATTCTTGATTGACAAGTTTTTTTCCTTTTAACACTTTGACCATATCATCCTATTGTCTTCTGGCTTCCAAAGTTTCTGATAAGAAATCTGCTGATGATCTTACTGAGAATCTCTTATATGTAATGATCTGCTTTTCTCTTGCTGCTTTTGAGATTCTTTCTGTTTTGCTTTGGAAAGTTTGATTATAATGTGTCTCTCTGTGGGTCTCTTTAGGTTCATTTTACCTGGAGTGCGTTGAGCTTCTTGGATGTTTATATTCTTGTCTTTCATCAAATTTGGGGAGTTTCCATTATTTCTCCAAATATTCTCTCTCCCCCTTTCTCTCTCTCTTCTCCTTCTGGGACTCCCACAATGCTTATGTTAGTTCACTTGACGGTGTCCCACAGGTCCCTTAGGCTCTGTTCACTTTTCTTCAATCTTTTTTCTTTCTGTTCCTCAGACTCGATAATTTCCATTGTGCTATCCTCAAGTTCACTAATTCTTTCTTCTGCCTGTTCAAATCTGCCTTTGAATGCCTCTAGTGAATTTTTTATTTCACATATAGCACTTTTCAGCTCCAGAATTTCTTTTTGGTTCCTTTTTAGGTTGTCTATCTCTTTATTGATATTTCCATTTTGTTCACACATCATTTTTTTTTACTTTCTCCATATCTTCTTTTATCATTTTTAAAACATTTATTTAAAGTCTTTGTCTCATATATCTGCCATTTAGTCATTCAGGGAGTTTCTGTTGATTTATTTTTTCCTTTGAATGGGCCATATATTCTTGTTTCTTTGTATGGCTTGTGATTATTTTTGTCAAACACTGGACATGTGAACCTAATAATGTGGTAACTCTGGAAATCAGATTCTCCCCCTTCCCCAGGGTTTGGTGCTTTTGTTTATTGTTTTCATTGTGTTTATTATTACTATTATTAATAAAAGTGCAAATTTAAGATCTTCTCAGGTCTTCTCTGAGTTTTTCCCTGGGCATGCATGGTCACTTTCTAATTTTTCTCTTATATGAAGTTGTTTTTAACATCCTAGTCTTTAATGTCTGGCCTATGGAAGGGGAAAAAGTGAAAAATGAAGGGAGTGAGGGGGAGGGCATCAGGCTTCTAAATCCCCCGGCACTCACTTTAGCCAGAGGAAGAGAGACTTGCAACAATGAGGGAAGTGCGAGAACAATGGCTACCAATCTCTTTGTCTACTTCTGTGATCAGAAGCAGCAATTAGCAATCAGAACATAGATTCTTGATATTTGGAAGACAAGGTCTTCCCTTCCCTCCCTGGCTCCCACAAGTTGCATGCAAAATGCTCCAGGAACACAAGCATGGCTGCCTGCTGTGTGGTGAAGGGTGAGGGATGAGTAGGTGCTGCTGTGCTAAGAGCTGCAATTGATTGAAATTACCCTCAATTGACCAACCAAGTCTTCCTCTGAAGTTGCAAGCCTTCAACGTATTCCAGAGTTCCAAAATGGTTACATCAGACACATTCTGCCAGTGCCTTGTTGTCTAGGTGGGGAGACAGATTCCTGGTGCTTCCTATTCCACTATCTTCCCAGAACCCTCTCCCATTTATTCTTTAATTGATTGTCTCTTTGATAAGTTATAAGCTCTTGGGGTGGGTCACATACATTGTCCATCTTGATTACCATTTCGACCCCCAGAATAGCACCTAGCACATAGTAGATGCTCAGTGTATTAGATATCTATCATTGGGTAACAAATCACCCCCAAAATTTGCTTCCTAAAAACAAAAATAATCCCTAATTGCCTCTCACAGTTTCTGTGGGTCAGGAATTCAGGAGCAGCTCATCTGGTGGTTCTGGCTCAGGGTCTTCCCTGAGGTTGCAGCAGGTATTGACCAGGGTCACGAGGATCTGAAGACTCGTCTAGAGGTGGAGGATCCACTTCTGACATGGCTCACTCACCTGGCTGGCAAGTTAGTGCTGGCTGTTGGCAACAGGCCTCAGTGCTTCCCACATGGGCCACCCCAGAGGGCTGATAGAGTGTCCTCTCAGCAGAAGGCTGGCTCCCCCCCAGAGTGAGCAATCCAAGATACCAAGGAAGAATCTGCAGTGTCTTTTATTACCCAGCTTTGGAAGTCACACAGTATCTAGGAGGTTGGCTATTACAGTCAACAGATAACTGTGTTTGGTCGAGTGTCCTCTCCTTAACTAGTTTATATGCTCTTTGAAAGAAGAAATTGTCATATTTTCCGTGTAGGATCTGGAACAGTGCTTTGTTTCTAGTAAGCACTCAGATCTTTAATGTATTCACAGTTAACAGAAAGATATTTGCCAGTAAATATTATCAATATTTTCATAAATTTTTATTTGTTCATTGGACAATTATTTTATCCAGATGAATAATGTTTGAGGGAATAGTATCCCCATCTTCAAAATTTTTTAAACAAGCTGGGAATTTTGACAGACACCATCAGGAACAAGTTGCATATAATCTCCTTTAGCTACTGAGCATAACGTTTTATGATTTTCTTATTTAAGTGTTATGTCTACATGTTTGAGGTTTTCATTTGCTTTTGTTGGCATAAACTCACTGTTTCTAGACCACCAGTACTCCTAAAGACCAAAATTAATTGCAAGTTTTATAGTTTTATATGTCTAAATGATAAGGATGCCAGATTGTTTCTAAATGAAAACACGTCCAGATTTAGTGAAGTTCAAAGGAAGAAATGTTTATTTATGGACTAAAGTATAAAATGATCTGTTGCTTACAGTTACTGAAATAGTGACAGCTCTTTTTATCAGGGGAGGGAGGGTGAACAGGGAAGAGCAAGGGAGAAAGTCCTTCTGTGATGCTGAGAGTGAATCAACAATCCAGACAGAAAAATTAAAAGCTCCTGGGTCTTTTGACACCAGCTGAGAACACAGGTGATCCACAAGTGAAGTCTGAAGAAGGGAGGGGGAGCCTCTGGTAAGAGGGCAGAGGTTTTGTTCTGTCAGCTCATCATGCATTTGCACAGGGATGTCTCGACATGTCTTCAGGAACAGAGCGCACTTTGTCCCTTTGGGGCACAGCTTTGCTGATGTTGAAGTTCAATGATGTCATTAAGATTCCCAGAGTCATTGGAATGGAGGGCACAGGGAATCTAAACTCTAAAGCTACTGAAGAGACTGATTTCCATGTCTTTTATGGCCACTACACCTCTATGCACACATTGCTTAAGATCACATCATTTGCCAACATGTTTGCTGGAGCAGAAAGAACTGGACAGGTGCTGCAATTGAGCAGACGTCCTGAACTGTTCTTTAAAGTTGTCCACTGTTTCCAAGGACTTAAGAGCATCTTATCAAATACTTTCTCCCATGACAGAATAAATCAATATCTAATTATACTTACTTTACACAGTACAATGCTTAAACTACTTCACTTCCTCATTTTGTTCCATCTGAACTTGGGCTAATCTTAGCATTTGTGAATATTGCACAATGTTTCAAAATTTGACATTCAGGTACATAATTTCTACTAATTTACTTTTAAATTCATCCAAACTCTATATCAGCTTTCTTTGAAATGAATACAGTTTAGATATAGTAGAAAGAACATTAGCTTTGGAGTCAGAAAACCCAAGTCGAAATCCCAGGTTTGCTACATATTTCCCATGTGGTCATGGATACGTCACTTAACTTCTCAGAGTTCCATCTCAGCTTCATCATGTGTAAAGCCAGGATAATCCTCCTGCCCTCCATACTCCACAAGATTACTGTGAAAATCAAAAGCATTGACGTATATGAAAACCCCTAGGAGCAGAAGCGTTTTACAAGAGTGAGATATGTTAATATTTTTATCTCACACGTAAGATACATCAGCACAATGCTCCCACTAACATCCTGAGCATCCTCTGCTTCACTTTCCACCACCACCACCTGGCCCCAAAAAAGCTAAGTCTCCATGCTAACTGATCTATTATAAGCTTCTGATTTAGTACGTAGAAATTGTCCAAATTTCCAGGTGAAACTGTGTGATCCTGGTGTAGATCGTCAGCTGTTGGTGCCCCTTCATCACATGTTACTAACAATTTGGGAGGGCAGGAATAATTTTCCCACAGGTTCAATTTCATCCTAAATGGAATGAGATGAGACTGTCCTCTGGCCCTCTTCTTTCTCCATGTCTAAATAATTTGGTGCAGCTTTTAGACAGATTAGAGACATGTTTTTACTACTGTGAACAGGAAATGGTCTCAAGAAAAAAATTGGACCTGACGTCTAGTTACCATCAAAAAGAACAGCTCAACAAAAATAATGCTGAAATCAAAAATCATGATTTGCGGCCTATCACCTTCATTGTTCAAATTAAAGATATTAAATAACTCCACTCAGGGGTTAGTTTAGTTCCCTTGTGGTATGCTGTCTAGCTTATTCACTGTGTGGGAGGCAGGAGTACTCAAGATCTACTGTTCACAGGAATCACGGCAGGGCCTTCCATGGTCAGGCTGGCCAGCTGGCAACACCTGCCCCCTTGACATTCTCCAGGCCCCAGTCATCTCTTCCACGATCTGGGGCCTGGAACAGCGGGGTTTTCAACCAAGGAGTCAGATCCAAAGCTGCTGCATCAGAAAACGGTGGCTCCAGCCCAGTTCCACGATGGAGTGAGAACGGCTTTCCCAGCAAGGAAGCGTTCAGCTGGGCCTCCTTAGCCTCCACAAAGACGTGTCAGCTTTGCCACCTGCGTGTCTGCTGTCTGATGCATTAGGATGTCCCTTCAATCATGAGCAAAGCCTCAGCCCTCCAGGCACTTGCCAAAGAATACAGGCTGGAAACTTCCACGTTGCTAAAAGCCCATGGAAACAAAGGATATTTCAGAAAGGACTTGCTCAAAGTCCCTTGAATAGAGATCCACACAATACGTTGCTTTTGGAATTTAGTACCAAGAAAAAGTCTGTTTCACCTGATCACTTGCCACGTTTTGTTGTATCGGGCAAACAGAAGTGAGAAGCTCCTCTGTGCCGTGGCATTTTTAGGTGTTGCGTTAGGTGTTGAGGTGGACTTAGGGCTGAATTTTAAAAACTTGGCCTACATTTTTAATTCCATTCCCCTCTCTCATTCTACGGTGTATAGTTTTCATTCAAATATTCCTAGTGTGTGTAAATAGACATACACACGCATACACATCATCATCATCATCATTCACGTGCAGTAATTTTTGGAAGTAGGTTAAATATAAATTATATAACAAACGGATCTTACAGTTCTAATCCTTTCCCATACAGGGTATAGCAAGATCTGAAAACATTAAAACAATGCATGTATTATTTGGGTTAAAAATATCCTCAGTATCTCTTAAAAGCAAACCCCTCATCTTAACTTGAGTAATTCCTACTCAAGAGTCATCTCTGGATCACCATCTCCAAGAACCTCTGGAGCCCCTGCTGGAGCCAGTGGAGTCCTCATGACCCTGATGGCTCTCTGCCATAAACTGAGCTTCCTGAGATCAGAAACTGGCTTATCACTGAAGCCCCGGTACCTGGCGTGGGGGCTGGCATACAATAATGACATGGAAAATGTTTACAGAATAAATACGAAAATACAGCACTTCTCTTAACAGTAAGAAGCAACTTTGCAAAGAAGATAATAGATAGAGACCAAAAGCTCTGGTTATAAAACTTAAATTATTAAATTATAAACTGAAATAAATGAGCGCTTTTATATGTTGTTCAAACATCATCATCAATCTTATTTATTTGAAAACGGAGAATTGGCATGATTATTAAGAAGTACACTCAAAATATTTTTAAACTAATGCCATCACTATACACACCTGCATTAGCGAAAGGTATAAGGTAAGAGCTCTCTAACTAGAAAAAAAAATTCATTTTTAAACATGATGTCCCTTTGGGGGCCGGCCCCGTGGCCAAGTGGTTAAGTTCGCGTGCTCCACTGCAGGCGGCCCAGTGTTTCGTTGGTTCGAATCCTGGGCCCGGACATGGCCCTGCTCATCAAACCACGCTGAGGTGGCGTCCCACATACCACAGCTAGAAGGACCCACAACGAAGAATATACAAGTATGTACCAGGGGACTTTGGGGAGAAAAAGGAAAAAATAAAATCTTTTAAAAAAAGAAAAAACATGATGTCCCTTTAATTTAGAAAATATTATAAAAATTCAGCCTTCAGCAGAAACCAAATGAAAATGATCACACTGGATTCATTAAGACAGATTAAACTTCACCTCACTGAGAGTTTTAAAATGTATAATCTTAGCCAAATGTAGTCTAGACGCCAGTGCAGAATTACCCAAGTGATCCTAATATTAACCAGAAAATCAGAAGAATTTTTGATCATTAAGAAAAGACACACGCAGAGCAAATGGGCCATGGGAGAAGAGAGAGATGGTTAATAAAATAAGAAGATGAGATGCTAAGATTCTATTTATTTTCCCAAGCTTTTGATACTGGATAATCACAATAACCAAGACATAGAAGCAACCTAAATGTCCACTAATGTACTAATGGATAAAAAGAAAGTGTAGGATATACACAAAATGGAATATCATTCGGTCTTAATAAAGAAGAAAATCCTGCCATTTGCAACAAAATACATGAACCTAAGGCACGTGATGCTAAATGAAATAAGCCAGACACAGAAGGATAAATACTACATGATGCCACTTTTTGTGGAATCTGAAATAGTCAAACTCACAGAAGCAGAGTAGAATGGTGTGTACCAGGGGCTGACACAGGGGAGATGGGGAGGTATTAGTCAAAGGGTACAAACTTTCAGTTATGCAACGTGAGTCAGCCGTAGAGATCCACTGTACAGCATATGCCTATAGTTAACAATATGGCACTGTGTACTTCAAAAGTAGCTAAGGGGATAGATCTTGCGTATTTTTGCTGTTGTTGCTAAGGTTCAGGTGCACTGCTTTATGATTGAACATCTGCGTACACTACAAAGTGAGCACCACCAAGTCTAGTTTCCACCCATCACCATGCAGTCAACCCCCTTCACCCGTTTCACCTACCCCGACTCCTCTATCCCTCTGGTAACCACTAAACTGTTCTCTGCATCTAGGAGTTTGTTTTTGTTTTATTTTGTTCATTCGTTTGTTTTGTGTTTCTAGATTTTCCATATGAGTGAAATCATATGGTATTTGACTTTCTCCATCTGACTTAGTTCACCTAGCCTTATACCCCCAAGGACCATCCGTGTTGTCACAAATGGCAAGATTTCATTCTTTTTTATGGCTGAGTAGTATTCCATTATATATATGTAGAACACGTCTTGTTTATCCACTAATCCATCAGTGGACGCTTGGGTTGTTTCCATATCTTGGCTATGGTAAATAATGCTGCAATGAACATAGGGCTGCATATATCTATTTGAACTACTGTTGTCACGTTCTTTGGCTGTATACCCAGAAGTGGAATTGCTGTGTCATATGGTGATTCTATTTTTAATTTTTTGAGGAACCTTCATACTGTTTTCCATAGTGGCTGCATCTGTTTACGTTTCCACCAACAGTATACAAAAGTTCTCTTTTCTCCACATCCTCACCAAAACTTGTTATTTCTTGCCTTTTTGATAACAGTCATTCTGACAGGTGTGAGATGATGCCTCATTGAGGTGTTGATTTGCATTTCCTTGGTAATTAGTTTTATTGAGCATCTTTTCATGTGTCTGTTGGCCATCTGTAGGTCTTCTTTGGAAAAATATCTTTCAGGTCTTCTGCCCATTTTTCACTTGGACATGTTTTTTTTTTTTTTTTATCTTGAGTTGTATGAGTTCTTTATACATTTTGGATATCAGATATATCATTTTCAAATACCCTCTCCGATCAGTATCCTATCAGTAGGTTGCCTTTTTGCTTTGCTGATGATTTCCTTTGCTGTGCAAAAGCTTTTTAGTTTGATATAGTCTTATTTGTTTATTTTTGCTTCTGTTGCCTTTGTCTGAAGAGACAGATCCAAAAAGATATTCCTAAGACACAAGTCAGAGAGTTTACTGCCTACATTTTCTTCTACGAGTTTTATGGTTTCAGGTCTTACATTCAAATCCTGAATCCATTTAGAGTATATTTTTGTAGGTGGTATAAAAAAGTGGATCAGTTTCATTCTTTTGCATGCAGATGTCCAGTTTTACCAACACCACTTGTTGAAGAGACTGTCTTTTCCCCATTGTAAGCTCTTGCTTCTTTTGTCATAGATTAATTGACCATATAAGCATAGGTTTATTTCTGGGCTCTCTATTCTGTTCCGTTGATCTATGTAGCTGTTTTAGTGCCGGTACCGTACTGTTTTGATTACCATAACTTTGTAGTATAGCTTGAAATCAAGTAGTGTGATTCCTCAAGTTTTTCTCCTTTCTTAAGATTGTTTTGGCAATTCTGGGTCTTTTGTGGTTACATAGAAACTTTAGGATTACTTATTCTAGTTCAATGAAAAGTACTATTGACATTTTGATAGGGATTGTATTGAATCTGTAGATGGCTTTTGGTAATTATATTCCATATTCTTATCACAATAATAATAATAAATGAAGAGGTTGGGAAGAAACTTCAGATATATTTACAGCATAGATTGTGGTGATGGTTTCATGGGTGTATGTTTATCTCCAAACTCTTCCAGTTGTTGAAAAAAAAAAAGATCTTCAACAGACACAGACACATAAATACACATACACAAAAGCATGTCCTCTGTTTCCCCCACTTATGAAAGTCCATGTCACCCTTTTTTGAGATCTGGTTTCTAGCCTCACAACTGCAGTGTTCCTGAAGTTCAAGTCCACATCACAAGATAAAGAGAAGAAATGAAGATTTTTCTGCCATCTTAGTTACTACCTGGTTATTGATGTGTCTGTCAAATGTGCTCACCCCCATCGAGGGATAAGAGGGGACTGGAATCTGACCTATCTGACACCTGCTAAGGGATGGGAGTCATAGCTCAGAGGCAGAGAACTGCCATTTATCAAGAGAAAGGAGATAGTGAGAGGAGCTAGAAGAGCATAAAGCCCATAGGCGGCATATCAGAATGTCCCCCAGAGAGGCAAGTCCCGTGACCTAATGATTAAGTTCGGCGTGCTCCATTTCGGGAGCATGGGTGCAGACCTACACGACTTGTAAAGCCATCCCACGTACAAAATAGAGGAACATTGGCACAAGTGTTAGCTCAGGGCAAATCTTCTTCAGCAAAAAAAAAAAAAAAAAAACCAGAGCAGCTCACTGTAGACGGCTAAGAGGTCGAACTTCATATTTATTTACATAGGTTGTATAAACATATACAACATTTCACACATGTCACACGTAGATATGTTTACTTACATGTGTGAGGAGAAAGCCTTTAACGTGACAGTTTTAGCTGGGCCAAATTTATGTAAAAGAAGACCTAGAAGCTGGAGAGACGTGTGTGTATGCATGAATACATGCATGTGTGCACACGTTGGCTGGGGCACAACCACAAGAGAGGGAGACTGCCTACGTACGCAAGGATCTACTGACGGAAACAGATCAGCTCCTTCAATAACCCATCCACCCTCCACTCACAGCAAAAACAAAGTCAAATACAATTAGGGGTGGAGGAACGCCTTTTTATCTAATGGGATGAGGGGGACAAAAAGTAAGCAAGCTAAAAAAAACAGACCTCTACCTCGATTTTTTTTTACCAAATCCAAAATGTACTGCCTATAACATTGGCAGTTTACAATGGCAATTAACATCAATCCTAAGGTCCAATTAACCTCAATCAACAAGTCTAAGTAGGTTAATTAAATAGGATTTGGCTAAGCATGAAGCACAAAAATGCAGCTGTCTCATTTAAATATGATTTACTAAGAAAAGTCTTCATTTACCAAAGTTTTTCAATTTCTCTCTGGGCAGCAAAGCACACTGGAGTGGGGGCGTGGGGGTGTCGCTGAGAGAACCCCCAGGGTCTGCCTCTTGCCAGATGTCTCTGGTACTAGCCAGTCACAGGTAACTCACGTGTTACTCCAGGTCGTCTGCATTCATCTCAACCCAATCTTCTCTTGGAAATGTGGACTCATCCCTTTGTTGTTTATTTTGCTTCTATCCCACCCACCCCGCTCCCTCATCTTATAAATTCCTCCAGGGCACAGAGCCTATTTGATTCATCCCTGTCTCCTTAAAATCATCAAGCACAGTGCTTTGTGAGTAGTAAGTGCCCAATTAATTGTTCTTTCAATTGGATTTTCATCAAAATGCACTTTTTTCTCACCACACCCCCAATCATAATTCGGATCCCAGGGCTTTAGGATGAAAGTCCAGACTCTGTGTGGGAGGGTGGCAGCCGAAGCCGGAGATGCCTCTGTGGTCCTTCACTCAGCATTTGTTTACAGCCCGCAATGATGCTGCCTCTGCCATTCACCACGGATCCACTGTGGCATCAAGGGTGCTGAATGTTCTCCTTTCAGGAGGACTCATCAGTGTCCACATCAGGAGCTCCATGAGAGGAGGCCACTGCTACGGCTTCATGAGGTCAAACATTACGATTATTCTGCATCAATTCTGCCATTATTGAATGTCTACTGGATACGTGCCTAGACGAATAGGCAATTTTTATTCTCTGCATTAGAAGCATTCAAGTTGCCTAGGCATAGTTGCCTTCTCCATCTCAGTTCCAAATAAGGCCTATCTGGTAGCTGACGCTCTGAAAGGGAGCCTGAGTTCCTTCCTGGGGCCGAGCACTGAGACCACAGACTCTAATCGGAAGGCATCTCATTTGCAGATGTGGAGTAACCCAGTGGGCTAGGCCACACCCCTGGGGAGACTGGGCCACCTCTCTGCCCTCGCTGCTTCTCTGGTTGGCAGGTGCCACGGTCACTCTGTAGGGAATGAGAGCACCATGTCACGCGGGCTTGCTGCAGCTCCACTGGAGACACGTAACTGCGGAGCCCAGCTGAACTACTGGGGATCCCTCGGGGATCTGGTGTGGCCTGCACCCACGCTAAAGCAGGAGAGCGCTCCCAGGTCCAGCTGCCCACTCAGAGACCATGCCAGGCATTTCCTACCACATTTAATCTTAGTACCTACTCAACAAATACTATTTTAACCTTTATTTTTAGGTTGGAAAACTTAGGCTCAATTATTTTTTGAAAGCCTAATCTCCAAATCCTACATGGTTAACACGAGTTGAGCTAGGAAGTCGGGCAAGTTAGTCAAAAGAAGACGCGGGCAATCCTGTCTCACACCTGGGCTCACCCCAAGGAGCCTGTCACCCTAACTCTCCCTGCTCCCTAGCTCTCCCATCTCCTGCCCACTGTCTGTCAAATATTTATATTTGCTTTCTTGTTTCTTTTGAACCCTGTCTAAAACTGTCCTCACTGTGTGGCCCTCACCCCTGCTCTTTCTCTTGACCCCCAGGCGTCTGTTTAAGGCGGCTTCTTCCTCCGGTCACTCGGGCTAGAAGCTCTGCGTCACCGCTGGCTGCTGCTCTGCCATGTGACTGTGTCTATCCTGTCTTCCACATTCCTACAGCCACTCCCCTGGTTAAGATCCCTCCCTAGGTCAAGCATCTCCTCCCCCAAATCCAGTGAAGCCATTGAGACCAGGTCATTCATCTTAAAGGCAGCTTTCAACCTATATATTACATTCTAGGATTATGCAGTCCAACAGAACTTTCTGTGCTGATGGCAGTATTCTCTATCTGCTCCTTCCAATATGGTAGCCACTCACCAAATGTGGCTATTGAGCACTTGAAATGTGGCTAGCATGAGTGAGGAAATGAAATATTTGATATTTTTTCTTATTTTATTTTAATGGATTTAAGTTTAAATAAACACACGTGGATAGTTGCTACTATATTGGATAGCGTAGTTCCAGGCAAAGTGATCTATTGTCCCTGGACTATGACCTTCTAGTCTCCTGTCTTCGCATATCCATAAAAGCAGGAACGTGGTTGTCTGGCTCACCGATGCAGTCCCAGGCCCTAGCGAAAGGCTGGCATAGCATGGGCTCCCAAGAAACAGCTTTTAACGAGCAAGTCTGTCTCTTCCACCTGACCATCTCTTTTCCATTGTTCAAGCTTTGCTAATATTTACATTTTTCAAAAAATCAATAGCTTGTCGTACTGTGTTACTCATCTGGCATACGAAATAAAGTACAATTTGTATTTTTAAGTGTATTCTCATGTGATCTGCTTCAGATTTTTCAAGTTTTTTGAGGGCAGAGTCCAGGTCATATGGCCTTTGGATCCCACAGCACCAAACACGGACACCACCCCCAGCTGGCGATGGGTCACTACTGGTTCAATGCACACAGTGTTTCCTAACTCAGTCCTCCCACCGTGAGCTCAGGGCACCAGCACATCACTTTGTTCTCAGCTCAGCCTCTGGCTCATCCTGATCCCCTGCTCCTGAGGAAACTGGAGCAATTCTGCCAATAAATCTCATTTCTCAGACCACAAAATTGAATCTCAGCTGGTCTCAATCTGGCAGTGGCTTCTCACTCACAGCAGCCAGAGATGCTCCTGGCCACACTTTGTCCTGACACCCAAGAAAACAACAGAACGCTGTAGGGAGGAGACTCGTGCAGCGGGAACCACAAGAACCATGTTCCCTGTCTTAGTAATTCTGTGACCCTAACCGGGTTTCCTCAGCTATAGAATGAAAATAACCAGAGTTGCCACACCTAATCCCCCGGGGCTGTTGTTAGCTAGGAGATGTGAAAGTATTTTATAAAGCAAAAAACCTCATACAAATGCAAAATATTTAAGTCAGCACATGGTTGAGTCCCTGAGATTTTAGGCAAATTATTGGTGTAAAATATTTAGGTCATTCATTCAACTAATATTTACTAAGCAGAAGCACTGTGCTAGACACTAAGGAAACAACAGTGAATACTGGCACATGGTTCTGTACTCGAAGAGTGCCATTTTAGGACTAGAGACAATTTTAAAGAATAAACATAATAAATTACATACTATTGTGACACGAAGGGAAATGCAAGGTGCTACATGCGCGTATGAGCGTAGGAGTAATTAACCTGGTGAAGCTGCCCAGGGAAGAGCATTTCAAGCAGATGGGAAATGCAGCAAATGCAAAGACCTTGAGGAGGGAAGGAGTGTGTCCACTGGAGGCAATGAAAGACCAGAGCGGCTGGAAAGCACAAGTCAGGCACAGTGGGGGCAGGAGTGTCGGCAGCAGCTGGAGGAGGCGAGAGACGAGGCTGGAGGTCAGGGCTGCGGCCAGATCATTTGGGCCAGTAGGAGGCTGGTTTGATCCAAGCGATGGGCAATCCTTGGAGAGTTTTAAGAGGGTGGGTGATATGAGCAAATTTGCATTTCTGGAGGATGCCTCTGGGAGCTCTGTGGAAAATGGATCGGAAGAGAGTGAGAGTAAACACAGGGAGAACAGCTGGGAGGTCCTCAGAGCAAAAGAAAAAAAGGGTTCTTCAGTAAACAGGGCAAGTGGTGGTGCTGATCCAACCTACGGTGTTAGCAGAGAAAAGAGAAGTAAACTACCAATTCAAGAGTTATTCAGGGAGTAAAACCCTAAGACTCCTGATTGACTGGCTATGAGTGAAAGTGAAAGAAATAATAATAATAACCATAAGAAAGCACAGTGTAACGTAACACCCACCATGTGCGAAGCAGAGTTCTAAGTGCTTTATACAGCATATTCTTTTATTAGTACCTCTATCTTACAGATAAGGGCTCTGAGGCACAAAAGATTAATTAACTTGCCCAAGTCCCAGATCTACTCAATGACAGAGCTGAGATTTGAACCCATGCAGCCTGGCTCCAGAGTCTGTGAGGATGAACTTCAACACTATGCAGCCCCTCTTAACAAGGACAGTCTACTTCCCAGGGCTGTTTGCTAAGACACCGTGCTAAGAAACACAGTACGGAGATCAGATTTGAGTGGGCCTGGATATAAGAGAGCCATGAGTGTATCTTTGGAGACGTTAAAGATGCAGTCCCTCCGAGATGCTCAATAAGCCATTGGACATACCAGCCTGGAGCACAGAAGGAAATTCAGGACTGGAGATATAAGTGGGAATTAAAGCCATGGGTTTAGATCAGGAGTCAGCAAACCATGGCCCATAGTTCTTGTAAATAAAGTTTTATTAGAACACAGCCAAGATCATTTGTTTACCTATCATCTGTACCTGTTTTCTTGCTACAGTGGCAGAGTTGCGTAGCAGCAACAGAGACGGTATGGCCTGCACAGCCTAAAACATTTACTGTCTGGCCATTTACAGAAAAAGTTGGCCAACCCTGGTTTAGATGAAGTCACCTAGAGAAAGAGAGTATAGCATGAAAAGAGAATTTGACCACCATGGTTAAAGGCAGGATAAAGAAGAAAGAACTACAAAGGGAGAATGAGAAAGGCAGCCAGAGAAGTATAGAAAAGAGAAAAAAGGGTGAAGGAAGGAGGCAGGAAGGGAGAGATGACCCCAAGGGAAGCGAGGGAAGAGAGTGACAGGAGGAAGGGTCTGCTGTGCTCAATGTTGACCAGGATATTTGGAAAGGATCCGGGGACTTCGTACCATGGAGGCTGTTGGTAAATTTGGTGACAGTTCAGGGCATTGTTGGGGCTGGATGTGAGACTGGAGGGAGCAGAGGGGAAAAGGAGGTGAGAAGGCAGCAGCGCCAGCAGAAGCAACTCCGTCTAGAAGTTCATTCTAAAGCAAGGAAGCATTCAAGGCAGCACCTAAAGAGATGAGGGCAAGCTGATATTCGCTGGAATCAGAAGAGCTTTGTTCTTAAGCTTAAAACTGACCTGATTGGTTATGTAACAATTAAAACAAACTTGTCCATTTTCATATGGTTATTAACTCAACACCAGATTGAGAAAACATCTCACTTTGTAATCGATGTGGGATACTCAGCTTCAGTTGAGTACAAACAGAGAATTCCACTTGGTGAATCTGAACTCGTGATTATGAGTGTACAATTATTCTTAGTGACAATACAGTTCTAGCTTTTGTGCTCACTCTGTGCTTGCACTGTTCTAAGGGCTTACACTCATCTGAGTCTCACAATAACCTAATGACTTCACGTGCTGTCACCTTTCATATTGTAGAGATAAGGAATGCGACACACCCAGAGGTCAAGTGACTTACCCCAGTTTAAGCAGTATTTAGTAAAAGAGCGAGAGGTCAAGCTCGGTCCCTCTAGACCATACTTCCTCTCTGGTAAACAAATGGAACGAATTTTACATATGCAATTCAATTTAAATTATACCTGCATTTGCGTAACATTTTACAGTTCTCAGAGCACTTGCATATTTAACCTTCATACAATTTTATTAAGGTAGACTAGAACAATTTTCTTATTCTCTTACTACCATCAAGCACAAATGGGGAAACTGAGGCTCAGAGAGGTCAATTACCCAAACTAAGGTCAAGGGACTGTCCATGGCTCAGCCCAGACCCGAAGCTGAGTCTTCCGACCAGCTGTCCGGCTTACTTGCCGTCAGCCCCTGTCCTCAGGGTTGCTGACCTCGCTCCACAGCCTCAAACTCACACAATGCCTCTGCACTTTCCATGGTCTGATTTCAGGAGCCAAGTACACGGCTTAACTGTCCCAAGATTTTCCAGGAAAAAATAGTCTGGTTTTTCAGATCAATTGACATCAGCAGAGTTAAATGGTAGGAAAAGAAATTTTAAAAGTGGTTAACTGGTAGCTAGTTTAAGTACCTTAACTGTATCTGTTATCCTTACACAATATTTTTGCCTCTCAGTATATAAGACGTTTACTCAAGGGCAGACGTTTCCTTCGAATAGGACACTAACAAGATATTTTCAAGTTACAACTTCCAAATAAGCTAGGTCTCATAAAGCTACAGTGACATTTCATTTTGTTAGCAACTTGTTTTGCTCTGTTTCGCCTGTGTAGGCAAGAGCTAAGTGCCATATATCCCCAAAGGCGATTCACCAGCTGTCTCTTTTTATGTCCACCAAACACAGCCGCAGTGAGAGGATGTCTTCTCAGAGTGAGTCTGAGGCTCTGAAAGAGCCTGCAGGCCAAAGCCCTCCAGACAGCCCTGGACGCCCCCCACAGGATGCTCAGCGTGGTCTCGGCGTCATCCATCCATTCCCCATGTCAGGAGGAAACACACGTTCTTCATAGCCATCCAAATCAGACGAGTGTTCCTAAACATTCTGATTTGAAGTTTAACACAGAGGCGGGCTTTCTGTCAGGCAAAGATGGTACCTAGACTACAGGAGCTTATTCTTCACCTTCTGCAAATTCTACTAAAATGAAAATAAAAGGATGAAAAGGGTAACACTGAAGATAAAGCAGGAGAGGGGACATCAGTGGATGAGAACTGTCAACGAATTTTACACAACATCGTGGACGGAGGAGGGAAACTGGCCTTTGGCAAGCAGCAGAAGCCGCCACCTGAAGGTCGCAACGTCTGCCCCGCGGCTTAGAAGTGCATCATCTGGTTCAGCCCAGACAGACCCAGGTACTGATGGCATCAAACACACGCGAGCACACTCTGGCCCGGGGTTCACAGGTTCAGATCCCAGGCACAGACCTAGCACCACTAGTCAAGCCACACTCTAGTGGCATCCCACATAAAATAGAAGAAGATTGCTAGAGATGTTAGCTCAGAGACAATCTTCCTCAAGCAAAAAGAAGAAAGTTAGGGGCTGGCCCAGTGGCGCAGCAGTTAAGTTCACACACTCTGTCTCAGCAGCCCAAGGCTCACTGGCTCGGATCCCAGGTGTGGACCTACACATGGCTTATGAAGCCCTGCTGTGGTAGGCGTCCCACAAATAAAGTAGAGGAAGGTAAGCACAGATGTTAGCTCAAGGCCAATCTTCCTCACACACACAAAAAAAACAGGGGAGAGTACTGTTGAAGCCCCCTCCTCCACCCTCTCCCCAGGGCATGAATGTCCAAGTCCCTCCCCAGCTCACCCCACTACACCCAGGCAGGAAAATGGAGGGGTTTTCTCCTCTGCAGAAAGCAGAGGTGTATCAAGAAAGTGTGGACAGGGGTGTTCATTCAAAACATGCACACAGCACAGTCAGACCCTGGCCCCCGATGAAGAGCACTGGGGGCGCTCAGCAAACTCTGCAGGGACAGAGCAGCTACAGAGAAAAGAGCTCCACATTCTGCTCTGTGGAACTGCCCCCAGCAAAACACCCAGTTCCCCACTAGTCACCCCAACGTGCCGTCCTCCAGCTGGTAATCCTCATGCAAGTCTAGAGAAGATACCAAGAAAAAGATCAACACAAGGAAGAAGCCAAAGTAAGCAAGGCAAAATGAAGCCCAATGAAATAGACGTAACGCTGGAGCTAAAACAAATCTTCAAAACACACGTATCCTCAGAAAAGTACAGAGCATTGTAACGCATCAATAAAACAAGGACAAGATGTTACAGTAAACGAAATATCAGAAAATAAGGAAGAATTCTTAAAAATTAAAAATATAGGAGACATTTTAAAAGTCCAACAGATGGGTAGAAAACAAAGTTGAAGAAGTCTACTAGATACAGAACAGAAAGAAAATATCCAATAAATATTTATCAAGCAGTGCCTCCCCCTACTGTTCCAGGTAGCGGAAACACAAAGTGAGCAAAACTGATGGGAGTCTCTGCCCTCAGAGAGCTTACACTCTACACAAGGAAATAAAATATATGAGCAAAAAAAACAAGGTTTGAATGTAGGTGAGACTGAACTCCCGAGAAATATGAGTTCCAGAAAGAGAAAACAGGAAAAAAAAAAGAAAGATGGAGATGGAATGAAATTATCGAAGAAATAATACAAGAAAATTTCCAGAACCAAAGGATACAATTATCCAGATTAAAAGGGCTAAATAAATATCTAACACAACAAAAGAAAAAAGGTGCATAATAAAATGACAGATGGGAAACCAAGGATGGAGATTCCTGAAAGCTTCTAGATATAAGCAATAGGTTACATTCAAAGAAAAAGACTTTGAATTCTCAATAGAACGTTGGATTAGTGCCTAAAATATTATGGAGAAAGTCAATTTTAACCTAGATGCCTGTGACCAAATTATCAAGTCCATTGTGAGAACAGAATAAAGATATATTCAGATATTCAAGGACTCAAAAAATTTAACTTACACAATCTCTTCCATACATTGCTACTGGAGATAACAAAGACAAGGAATCCAAAAATAGGAGCTTCAAGAGAAAAGTTCAAGGCGGTTGGTAGTACGAAGGGCTGTTAATAACAACCAGTCTAAAGTGAAGCATGGGGGTGAAGGGCCCCAGGAACATAATTGTGAATATTATAATGTAGACCTTAAATGTGAATGAAGCTCCAGAGAGCGCAGCCACGAACCGCCAGCAATAATTCACATAGCACCTCAAAAACCCGGATCAGCTCTGAAGAAGACATTCCCACCGAAAGTGATCTCTATTATATAACAACCTTGAAAATGCTGGGCTGAGATGTTATCTGCCAGACCAGTTATATTCCATCCATAACACAGAACTCTTCAGCGTTACAAACAATAAGGGAGATCCCTAGATATTGACGTGGAACAATCTCCAGATATACTGGTAAGAGAGAAAAAGCAAGGTGTAGGACTCTCTTTCAGAATGCCAACATTTACGTCACAAAAGTGAAAAGGCGCGTTTAGAAAATATGATTGTATCCAAAGAGAAGATCTCTGAAGAACACGCAAGAAACAGATAGTGTAGTTTTCTCTGAGGAAGGGGACCAGGGTCTCGGAAACAGGAGCAGAAGAAAGGCTTGGTTTCATTGAATTTTTTACCATGCACATGCATTATCTAATCAAAAATCGATTAATTAAATTTTTAAAGAACTTCAGTACTTGTTTTACTTAAACAAAGTGCAAGAGGCTGAGAAGGATACAGTCTTAGAGATTCCTATATAACTCAGAATTATCTAGAAAATTCTATTTTATCCAAATCATTTTCCATTTAATCACTAGAAATTTGGTTTGCAAAAATATTTATACATGTAGAGAACTTAAAATTGCAGCTTTTAACCTTATCACTCACATATTATATTTGCTCAATCTTCTTTAATATTACCTTAATTTAGAGATACGCCTTTGTACTCATATTTGATTGCCAAATTTTATTCTTTCATTATTTTTCAAAACATTTACATGAGTTAGTTTATTACTATCCATAACAGAGAAGAGAAAATAAGATATTGAACAACAAATCAATTCCCTATTAAAATGAAGTCAGGACAATGAAATACACAACTGACATCTAAAGATTTAGTTTTCGGTCAGTACCGTTAAAATACACAACAGTGAAAATGAGCCAAACTTTCTAAATATCAGGCTCCCAGCAAACTCTCGTTAAGCATCTACTGCACAGCACACACGATGGAGAGCACAGGAGGAAAACGTTTGCAGCGTGGGTCCTCCCTCCCTAAGAGAAATGTCCACTGGGAGATATGAGCTGTGTGCACCCATGGAAGCAATTATGTGGAATACAGCTCCATGTGATCAGTTTCAAGTGAATAATATGGTCAAAGCATATAAAGAGAACTGAAAAATATTCTGGCTGGGGTGCTTAGAAAAGATTTTGTTGAGGAGCTAAGATTTAAGCCAATATTAAAGAGCTGATAAAATTTTTTATAAAAACAGATGATCCAAGTATCCTATATAATTCAAACAGGAAACAGTTTACACAAGTTTATCTTGGCCATGTTTTTTCACCCATCTTAAAGGTTAGA
Source organism: Equus quagga (assembly GCF_021613505.1). Classification (NCBI taxonomy): domain Eukaryota; kingdom Metazoa; phylum Chordata; class Mammalia; order Perissodactyla; family Equidae; genus Equus; species Equus quagga. The sequence continues at coordinate 1,239,526 of NC_060278.1, forward strand.
TTAGATCAATTACCATCATTCACCAAATTATATCAATCACCATCAATCATCATTTCTAGCAAGGGATCGGTAAGGCAGCGCTTCCCTTCCCCTCACTTGCCGTCCAGGCCCTAACTCCCTTTCCTAGCCTCTCTATCCTCTCACCCCACTCGCCAAATAAATGAATCAACTGCAAAGTTTTTTTTAAAAAAAAAAAAAAAGGAAAAGCAGCAAAAATATTCAAGGACGCTATCCTTGCACATTTTATTACAAGTTTTTGCATGGATATGGATATAGTTAAAAGTACAACTGCCCGGGGGCCGGCCCGGTGGCGCAGCGACTGAGTGCACACGTTCCGCTTCGGCAGCTCAGGGTTCCCCGGTTTGGATCCCAGGTGCGGACATGGCACCACTTGGCACGCCATGCTGTGGTAGGCATCCCACATATAAAGTAGAGGAAGATGGGCATGGATGTTAGCTCAGGGCCAGTCTTCCTCAGCAAAAAGAGGAGGAGTGGCAGCAGTTAGCTCAGGTTAATCTTCCTCAAAACTAAAAAGGTTTTAAGAAAAAAAAAAGTACAACTGCCTGTTCTATGGGGCTTCCACATTTCATCATGGCAAAAGGTTTTTTTACATTGCATTTTACACAATGATGTCAGCTTGAGTTCTTCCGAGCTCACCACGGAGAAGAGGACCTGGGGAAAGGGCCTTTCTTTCACTTGCCTATAAACGTTGTTTTAAGGACTCCCTGCTTCATTTAGGGACTTGCTTTAACACATTCCATATCAGCCTCCCGTGCCCCCAGAGTAGGTCCAATGCACATGCATGTAGATGTCATTTATCAAACTCACCGTGGCTTCCAGTCCGAGGGCCTCACTGAGAGAAAGCCTTAGTGGTGTCAGGGCTGCTAGGGTGCCAGACAGGACATCACAAATCCCTCAACCCTTTCAAAAATGTTTTTGTTCCTTCCTTGTCCTTGTACTCCTGCGTCCTGCTTTCCCAGGGCGAATGTTCTTTAGTTAAACAGATTCATTCTAAATCCAGTTGCTGCCTGTCTCAAGGACCATTCCCCAAGACATGGACAGCTGTGCTGCATCAGGCCTCATGGCATTTCTGCCCCCAACCCGATCACATCAATTCCCCATCAGACACCCATTACTCATGTGCTGACAGAACCTTCTAGAGAGGCACATGGCCCCTTGTTGAAGGGAAGTTTTTACTCCAGTAACTTCCTGGTGGTCTTTCATCCTGTCTTTGCTTATGTATGCTAACGTGACTTTGGCTAACGCTGAAGATGTTTTTTCCAGAATTGCATCTGCTACTTGTGATGGTTCTCAAACTGACAGTCTTTTGGTTGTTTCAACCTTACGGCCACTTTCTTATTGACACTTGGCAGAGTGGTGGTGGGGAAATGCTGGGATGCGGCCCTGCCAATCACCCCTTCTATGGTAAAATTCCCAAAGAAGCACTCTCACAAGGAACTCTAGCCAATACAGGAGACAGCACTGCACCCTCATCACTATCTGGGCCTCTCTGCTGACCCAGGCTAGACCCCTCAGCCGAGGCTCAGAATCCCAGCAGCGCCTTTCCTTTCTCCTCCAAATCCCAGTCTCACAATCAGAAAGTAACTGGCCACAGCTCCAGACAGCATTCCCAAACACCCAAGCCTCCACTGCAGACGAGAGCAAGCTGGCTGTGCAAGGAGGGGCCTAGTGACCTCCAGCAAAGAGAAGGGGGCACACGAGTCCTTGCCCTTTTAAACACGGTGACCTTGTCTACTTGTAGAGTAGCCAACCAGGGTCTTGGAATATGACAATTAATTAGTGACCCCTCCAGCTGGGAAAGGGGACCTACAGGGAGGCAGAGACGCAGAACTTTCGTCTCCCTTGTATGATTTATAACTACCTTACACTACTTGGTATGATGCATGAGTAATTTCTCCCCCAAGAAATCACAAGCTTCTCAAGAGCAAGAGCCAACGAATGTTCCTTCCTTGAATTTCTTTGAATCTTGTCTCCTGGAGCATCAGCAGAGGCCTGGCCATGAAATCAAACATTTACGAATCAGATGTTTCTTGTGTGAGGAAGATTAGCCCTGTGCTAACATCTGTGCCAATCTTCCTCTACTTTGTATGTGGGATGCTGCCACAGCAGGGCTGACGAGTGGAGTAGGTCTGCGCCGGGATCTGAACCTGCAAAGCCAAGCCACCAGAGCAGAGTGTGCAGAACTACTCACCCACCCCTGACGATTTTTTGACCAGCCTGTGGTCTGGTTGATGCCACCCTGATGACACCCAAGGCCTTCCTGATCTCCTCTTCCCCTTCTTTATGTCCAGGGTCCTCTTAGTACACCCTGCTGCAGTTGCAGGACCCTGTGGCAGTTTTTCCAGGTCAGTCTAGGGCTGAAGGAGACGTCCTGAACGCAAGTTGGTACATGACCACTGTCTTCTCCAGGCTCCTGCTGATGCGTGCAGCCTGACGGGTCTGCAAAGCCATGACCCCTCCAGTGCCCAAGGGACCCAGCCCCGGGCATCTCCTGGTGCCTTCAAGGAACAAAAGCACACAAGGATGATTTAATGGGCCACCAATTTTAGATATTCTTGAGTTAAAAATTACAATAGAAACACATTGAGACACTAAAGGTCAATTTGTCCAAAGTGACCACAGCCTGAATCTATTTCACAGCTGTGGAGAGACTGCTCATGTGTGGGGAGGAGATCTGTGTTCTAGTCCCGACTCAGCCACTAACCAGCTGTTCATCTCAGGCAACTGGGTCCACTCGGGCCTTTACTTCCTCATCTGTAAATGAGGAGATACAAAGTCTAAGGTCACTTTCAACTTCATAAATTGACTTATTTTGGAAGCATTCAAGACTTTTAGCTACAAGTACAATAAAATAATTTGCTTTGTGCAATTCAGTATTTTTAAATGTGAACTAATCTTGAAGGTGAATAGTCTTAGCTGCCAGGAGTAAATAGCCTCTTCCATCACTTCACTCACATAGAGCTGAAAACTCTCGAAGTCTACATAGGGCAATTTTATATGAATAATTTTAATTTAGCTTCTTTTCTTTCTTTTCCTTTTTAGAAATAAGAAAAACAAGTGATGGGAAATACTGGTAATGTGATACTAAGATCAACGCCAACAACAACATTATAATTCTTATTGTAACCTTAAGTCATCCGCAAACCATGCAAGCTGCTCATTAGAGAACATAAGAAGCATTATACGTCTTACGCAATGACGGAAATTCACAAAAATTTTGCACATATTAACTTCTGCATTTCTACCATTGGTGAGCTCATTTAAGACATTTAACCTACCTTACTAATTCGGAGGAAGCTGCACTTGACAATATACTTGTGCAACGTGTATTTGGGGAGGTTAGTTTGGGTAAGAAGGGAAAACAGACATTTTAAGTGTTACACCAACACAGAAATAATTATTACATTTTCTCCTACAGAATTCTAAATTAATAGGTTTAATCCACAATGAAAGTGTTTGACTTCTTTCTAAAATAGATTTATGGGCCAGCCCGGTGGCCAAGTAGTTAAGTTTGCACACTCTGCTTCGGTGGCCCAGGTTTTCACCAGTTCAGATCCCAGGTACGGACATAGCGCCACTCATCAGCCATGCCCTTGTGGCGTCCCACATAGCAGAGCCAGAAGCACCTACAACTAGAATATGCAACTATGTACTGGGCAGCTTGGGGGAGAAGGAAAAAAAAGGAAGATTGGCAACAGATATTAGCTCAGGGCCAATCTCGAAAAAAATAAAGATAAAAATAAATAAATAAAATAGATTGAAAGGAAAACTATTCAGTCTGCCCTAAACAATCTCCTGGCACAGCTGGCAGCGAGGTCCGGCAGGGGATTACCACCTTCGCTTGGAGCACTTGCCTGGCTGCCTTCTTCTGCTAGAGCCAGTGCCTTTGACATCTCAGACACATTTCCATCACTGCTACAAGGGGAAAGCGTGACACGCTGTCTGGAGAGGCTGGGGCAGTGCAGAGTGAGAGCAGGGGGCGCACACGCTGGAACCAGGCCCAGAGAGGCAGCCAGCCCGGCAGGAGTGGAGCAGATCTAGCGACTTCTCCACTTTTCAACGGCGCGCATGCCACAGCCCAGAGGTGCTGACTTTCTTAGGGATTAAACTGTTCTCTCTGCTGCTCCGCTCCTTCAGGTCAGGCCACAGCAATGCGGGACGGTTATTTTGGAAATTTACTTCTGCAGCAAACTCTGGGGAAATAAGCAGGAGAGAGCAGTAGGGTCGGAAGTCTGCACGACGGGCATGGAGAGAGGACCCCGAGACAGGGCCTGCGGGAGGAAATTTGCAGTTAAACAGCATGGAAGTAGCCTCGGAACTTCCATCTCTGATTCGATTTCAGGACAAATGACCAGAGAGTAGGAGGGAAGTTACAGACTTTGGTGAGGTGGGCCATAGGAAAAGGCTGGGAACGCTTCTCAAATAAGACCTACGGGACAGTCACCATGTGACCCAAACGCCTCTTGAGATCTTCAACTCCAAGGAAACAAAGGTATTTACATACACATAGAACTCAAATCTTTAATCTACGTACAGCATAGTATAATGGGGAAAACAAGAGCTTTTGGCATTAAGACAGGCCAGCGTTCAGATCTCTCCTCCGAACTTCCACGAAGCCAGACAAGTCTCCTCAACTCCCTGGGCCTCAGTTTCCTTTTCTGCCAAACGATGGCTATGATTCCTGCCTTTGCCATCTGATGAGCGTTGGAGGGTAACGCACGCACATTCAGGGCTTCGAGTCAGCTCTCAGGGAAGAGCCGCGGCTACCGTTTCATGGCTACGACCCCGAGAGGACTGCAGGGCTTAGCGAGGGCGGGCGTCTGGCCTCGGCCGCAGCTCTGTGGTCACACGAGCAAGTCTTCCGGATTCAAGAGATGTCACGCGGAGTCTGGCAGGCGTCGAAACCATTCGCAAGGCCGACGGGTCTGGCAACCTCTCTCCCCTCTCGCCCATTCAAAACGTTATTTTGCCCTCGTCCTGACAACCCACAAGGCTGTATCAGTTTCCCGGAAGGTGAGTCATGGTAACCTGAGCGCACGGAGAAGAGAGCACACGACAGGAAGTGTGCAAACTGCACTTCGTCTGCCGCGCTGGCGAGGGGTCACGGCGCCGGGGCGTCGTCCCGCTGCTCCCGGCCACGTGCGCCGCACCCCCGGAGCCCAGGTGGAGGCGGAGGCTTCGGCCGGCCAGCACGCTCCCTTTAGGGCCTCCTCCCCGCCCTGCGTGCCCCCTGCGCCCGCTCCGGTGGCGCCTGTCTGCTCTCAGCTCGACGCCCGGGGCCCGCCCAGCCCCTGCAAGGGAGGGACTTCCCATGGCCGTCTCCTGCTCCAGGGGCAGCTCTCCACTTTCAGGGGCTTCACTCCACCTTCCACGACACCCCCATTCCCAGACTGAGGGTCTCCCTCCAGGAGCCCCTCCGGATCTCTTCTCCCTCCAGGCGTCTCTCATCCCGCCCCTTCGACAGCGTGATCCTGATGCCAAGGTCTGAACTATGTTTTTCTCTGAACCTTTGCACCTGGCAAAGTTCCTGAATTAAAATTTAAAATTCATTACACATCTAATATGTAGTTGACATCTTATGCATTTAAACCATTTAATTCTCACACGATCATTTAAGTATTATCCTCACCATTTCCCAACTTGGGGACCCAGACCAATTAAGTAATCTGTGTAGGAGCTGCAGGATCCTGTGACTGATTCCACGCAGGGTGTTCCAGTTAACATCTAGAATTACACATAGTAGGCACTCAATAAATGGCTGATGAATTAATAAATAGGTACATATATCTGTTTAAATGTTATCTGCCTACCACACTGCATTTCATTTAATATAAATTTTCTTAATTTAGAGAAAAATACAAAGAGAATGGAATAGCTTAGATATGGTTACATAATGACTTTTTAGTAATGTCAAATATGAGTGTTTTCCTTAAGACGATGCTGATGAATAGCTCCCTCTCTCATAGGGAAATAAAAAAGTGGGAACACTTGTCCATTGAAGCGGGAAAACATTTCTCTGCTATCAGAGTGCTCAACCACTAAAAAGACAAATTTTGGAATCTCCATTTCAAGAGATTTTCACAGAAGAGACTGGAGAAACCAGCTGTCCTGTGTGGATCAGCCACCAAGCAGGCATTGGCGCCCGGGCTTCAGCACCCTTCTGATAGAAGCTCCCTTCAAGAGTTGTTGGCCGCGAGGCTTGAGGGTGCAGGCCTCTCATTTGAAGACAGTGGAGCTTCTTAAAGAAGCAGGATCTGGGGGCTGGAGTTTCACCCTCAATCACAGACAATGATGCCTAGTTGCGTTATACAGGTTGGTTCTGGGCAAAATTAAGACAGAGTATTTTGAATTTGTTTTAAAATGTCAGTCTTCTCTTTCCTCACAAGCCTGTTGCTGTGCCCTGCTCTTCTCACTCACCCCTTTCTTCATTCTTTCCTTCCATCGAATTCTTCCCCATAAGCACTTTTTACTGTTTACCTACTTAGCGTGTACACAATTTGCCACCTTTTGAATACCTCCCCTCCAGAGCCCCTTTGGCCTCATGGTCACCTACGATATCTTTTAGCACAACCAGCCTTCTCGTGACTTAGGATTCCTACCGTGAGCACATCTTCCCATCGTTTTACAGCCGGCCTCCATGTGGGGACAGCGGCACAAGCACGCTCCCCTCAGCTCTGGCCCTCACACAGGCCGCACCTAAGTCCCCATCACCCTTGAGAAAACGAGAACGCACACTCCCTCTCTCTCTGGTAATAATTTCACTTTCAAGCAATTGTCATTCATTTAATCTTTACTTTTATGAATAGTGCCTTACGTGAATTCTCGCGTGGAATCGGTAATCAAATTTATAAGAGAATATACAAAGACTTCATCAGAAGCTTTTATCCTGAGCTGAGATCATAATTAAGCGCTGTCACAGAAGTGAATATTTTGAGACTGATCTGGTAAGAAGTGTGCTCCCATGTTGAAGTGAGTTTATCTAGTGTGAATGGCTACATTTTTAAAGGAGGAAAGATAAGAGACACTTCCACTGCTGCAGGCGGGAGCCGCGCCCTGGGGACAGGCCCATCTTCCCGGGGTGAAAGCGTGGCTCCACTGCGTTCTCTCTAATGGTGTGGACCTTACTGAAGCAGGAAGAGGAGTTAGCTATGAAAAGTCTCAGATCACCTGCACATGTCTTCTCCACGCAAGTGCTTCTCCAGCCTCTCATATCTCTGTGTTCCCAGCCAGGGGTCTCTGTGGCCACAAACGACCTCAGGACTCAGCCACAAGCTGAGTAGATGAGTAGAGATACAGACCTTGAAGCTGGTAGTTGTTAGGCTTAGAGATGATAAATCACTTGTTCTGCTGTCTCGCTCACGGCTTTGAATTTGTAGCATCCTCATACGGGCAAGTCCCAGCCAGGAGAAGTTTAATTATTTATGGCTGCTGCTAGATTCAATTTTTATAAGACTTGAGTATAAGTATTCTATAGTCAATAAAGCGAATGAGTTAATATCAGGTTGAATATAATGCCAAGGGGCTTTATTACAGGATCGAGAGAAAGGGTTTCTCCATATTTAACCAAAGTCCACTGTCTGCTGTCAACTACCGAGTCTCTCACGCTCATCATCCCTGCACAACTACCGAGCGACGTGAGACAGAGCGGGAACGAACATCTGGTAGCATCGGGGAGACGAAGCCCACAGACTTACAGCAAAGCCAAGTACACACTTTTAACCACAGCAAGACTGGGCATACCCTCCTGGGCCACAGTTACTGCCTGAAATGACGAAACCGTTCTTTGACCAAGTCGATCTGCACATTCCACTGTCTAAATGATGGTTTCTCGATTTTTTTTCATTTATTAATGCGCTGCAAAACATCGCTATCCGAATCTTTGGCCTTGTTTTCAGTGGTTCTTGAAGACTTCTGTTTAACACTCTACATGTTCTGCTGTTTCTAAAAACAAATTGTTAAAAAGCATAAGCACCTTTTGGTTTAGGAGTTCCGCTTTGAAAATGAGAGGGGAAAAATGATAACATATACTCCCACAGCATCACTGATTCTTGGGAGTGAAATCAGGTAGATATCTAATTTTAAAATGTCATTTAAGTTGCTATCATTTATTTTATTTGTTTGCTATTCACTTTTTTAAAATTGTTTACTATCAGTTTGACTATTGTTTGTCTTATTTAAATCATTTACTATTTAATAAATTTACTGTCTCTTCAATCTGCAACTAGACCCAAAACCCAGAAAAAAGGTAAACACTCTGCTCATTGCTTCAATTTTTCCTTCAACAAACATTCACTGAGCATTTACCACGTGCAGGATGCTGACCACGTGCAGACACTGATGGTTCAACAATGAGTCAAGGCTGGTGCCTGCCCTCAGAAGAGGGTGAGATGCATAAACAAGGGGAGAAATCATTGCACACATTGTCATAGAAGCATTGGACAAGGTACCACGAGGGCCCAAGAGAAAGTAATTGCTCCATCCAGGTATTAATGGGAGCATCCCCCTGGAGGTAACCCATCGGATAGACTCTGACATATGAGTGGGAGGTCACCTGGCAGACAAGGTTGGGGTGAGTCATTCCTGTAGAAGGAGACAGACAAGAACGCACACTGAAGGCTGGAGGGTGGAGCACATGCTCAAGGACCGAACAATGTGTGCCCTGAAGGGTCAGGTGCCCACAAAGAAGTAGCAAAATGTGAGGGAGGTAGAGTCAGCCATGCAGGGCACTACATGCCTTGCCAGACATTTGGGCCTTAACCTAAACAGGAAGGGGAGCCTTCGCTGGAGTGTAAGCAAAGGACTATAGCACTTCCATTGCATTCTGGGAAGGAGGGCTGACAGTAGTGCACAAGGTGTATTAGAGTGGGTGAGACCAGCAGGGGAGACAGACGGGACACGTCCCAATGACTTGAGTGGGAACTGAAAAGGACTTAACCCAGCACCAAAACAGAAGTGATGGTAAGAAGGGGTGGGACCAAGGGACTCTTTATTAAGAAACTTTGCCAAGAAAGTGTGGTTCCCCTACCTTTTCTATAGCTCCTGAGTTACAACCTGGGTAGGAGGGAAAATAAACTTTCTAATTGAAGATAACAGTTTCTTACAGTTTAAATATTGTCTTTAAGGTAGGTAATCAATTCAAGATTCAACTCCCTGTCAGCACTGGTTTAGGTAGTATCCTTTAGGTAACTCCATTCCTTTGGATAAATGTCCAGTCTTTTAACTCTCCAAGGTAGGGTCTGGGTGGATGAGAGGCACTTCTTCTTGGCAGAAGACAGAGGTCTTCAGACCTACATGTTGGCTGCCCCCTCACAGCCTCTGCTGGGGCATTCCTCATTCTCGTCTCATCCCCTGGTCCCATCTGGCCTGTCAAGACATCTTACTGCTTCCTGCCTCTAGATTCCTGGCCAACTGCCTTTCACAAGAGAAGGAAAGACATGGTATATTGATCCGGATGCAAATAGGTGGGCAGACAAAATGAAGAGCATGAGAAAGTTGTCTTCTGATCTCCTTTGCTTCCTCAGTTCAATAGAAAGCAAGATTATCAGTTGAGTGAACAAGGCACAAGAGGAAGAGAGGCGGAAGACTCATGGACAAGGGCCAGGAGGACTGCCTGGACCAGAGTCTGACTGTCACATGCACTAACGGCTCACTGGACACTCGTGGGCATAACTTAGAGTTCGACCGGTCAGCCTGGGCATATGTTTTTCTCTGGCTACATTGATGGTCACATTGGGGCAGGCACAGAGTAGCTGAAAGTAAATTAACCAGTGTTCAGGTTTTGCAAGATAAGTCTGATTAGAAGGGATAGAAAAGGAATGGAGGGTGACACAAGGCAATAATTATGAGGATGAAGCTGGAGTCTGAGGTGGTGTCTAGAATGAGATCTTTGGGCAAAGAGGTCAAGGAACTGAGAGACCAGAGTACTGAAAGGATCATGTCCGAGGATATTGGACTCACCAAGAATTAGGTGATAGTTGTGTTGGAAAGAGCAGCCATGAGCCAGGGGAGCACCTGGGGCTGTAGATGGCTGCGGCGGTGGTGGGCAGTGCACACAACATCCGAATCCAGGAGTTCTGGAGACGAGGAATGGGGAATCTGGAAGTGGGGATACAAAGAAGAACAGGGTGATCAGCAATCCCACAGGCTCGACGTCAGGAGGAGTGAGGGAGGAAAATCTGCTTTTTGAAAAGGCAGCAAGGAAATGAAGCACGAGCTTCCAGCTATGAAATGAAGCATTAGTACCAAGAAATTTGCTGTTTATCTGAGCCATTTCTTCCCTCTCAGCAGACTGCCCTGCTCACTATTTGTAAAGATTTTAAAAGGAGCGGTGATTCTGAGGCTAAAAGTGAAAATGGGTTAAATGTTGGCTTTGTGAAGAAGGGCATTATCTCAGCTTACAGCAAATGGGAGAGTGGGTTACTACTCAATTCTGCCCAGCGCATTTGGCTTCAGAGGCAAGAAATCGAGAGCAACAGATCTGAGTTTGCCATTACCCCTTGCTTTAGTCTTTGTCCTAAGGAAATATAATAGGCAGCTTGGAACAGTGTATTATTGTTCACATTATATGAGTGGGAAGACCAAGCTCTTAATTAATCAGGGAATGGGTAATTGATAATTGTAAGTCCCTGAAAGTAGTCACAATCACGTATGAGTCCATGAAATTGATAATTGTCTTTTTACCTGAAAATGGTCACGATTGCTTCTGAGTCATTCTGCAGTGAATGCTGAATCATTGTTCACTCGCCTGGGAATGGTGATTAGTGGTTTGATGGAGCTGAGGATTTTCTCCATGTGGAAGCCTTCCCACTATGCATATCAGCCTCTTTTGAGAGGGAGATTTCCAGATTTAAATATACCCGGAAGAATAAGGGAGCAATAGGGGGAGAAAGTTAGCAAAAGGAAGATCAAACTTTTCAAGCAAAAGTGATTTGAATTCACTGCCTAAGGAAACCTGGTGGCAAGGTTACGTTAAGGACAAGAATTCAGAATCCCAATATTAAACCTTGTTCTCAATTCTTCCCCCGCTGGTACCGTCTTTGTGGGAAGAAAGGAAAGGATGGAGAGGAAGGGAAGGAAGTAATTACAAGTATGAATACAGAATAACTGCCAACAAGATTTTTAAATTCGTCTCCATTTCCTGGCTTTAATGGTCTCAAGTTAAGGATTAACTTGATCCATGTTCTTCAAGTTATTGTTTTCCCAAACACCTTCTTTCTTGGCTATGTTGAGTCAAAGAAAGGATCAAAGACGTTCTTTCAAGTCGTGGCATCTGTGTGTGTCTTCAGCAGAAAAGTTTCTCTCCTCCTGCCAGACCTGCTGTTACCCTGATGTTAAGAGCATCCAAATAAATAAACATGAGTGGATGCAAGCATGTAGCTGTATTTTGCAAACACAGACAATACTTCCTGGTAATGTTATAGCGTGAACTGCAAAAATGAAAGGTTCGCAGGAGAATTCCTGAAGAGGTTCTGTAAATGTCAGTACTGGACATGGTAGTTAACCCGAAGTGCCTTGATCAGCCATTGTATAAATGTTTATTAGGACAGACTGCGAAGGGGAATTATTTACTCAGCCAACTGCACTTGCCAGTTTGGTCAAGCAGCAGTTACCTTGACTGCGTGGGAAACCAGAGAGCCGCTCAGATTGCCCTGACCTGCTGAACTAGAACTCCGGCTGACTGCACAAGGCCCGTTCACAGCGCTGGTAGCAATCAAGGCGGGTGCGCCCGGGAAACCTGATACACGGCAATAAAGATTCATGGAGCTGATGCAGTAAAGGGATTATTCACTTAATAATACGATAACAAAAGATCGTTTGCTTTATCAAAATCAAAGTCACCACAACATTTCTTTGAATAGCAACTTCTCCTAAAGCCATTAAAAAATTAGTTCTTATTAAGATTTGCTTGACCATTGTGCAACATGAAGCATCCCTGTAACTAGGGGTTAATCAGCCTTAACGTCCCCAGTCCCTCCTCACGCCGGGATCAGAAGTGAGGTGAGACAAAGGCTGAAACTGCTGGTCTTCTCTGTCGCCCAACACATAAGATGTCCTCATTCATACAAGTACTTACCCAGTAAGACCAGAAAATCTTTTCACACAGGGTTTGTTCAAGCATATGTTTTTTAAAAATGAAGCATTTGGTTTGGGTGTCCCTTCTGCCCCTCTTGTTTGGCTCTCCTTCCTTCTGGCGCTTGTCCTTCAGTGCTCACAGCTCCTCTGACAGGCCCCTGCCCACCAACAGAGCCCCCAGCCAGGTCTGGCTCTCCGTTCCCTCCAGGACCCGTGCCGCTCCTCCATAACTGACCAGTCCTCTGCTGCATTCTTCCTGCCTGAGAGTCTGATAAGGCAAATCTATGCCTAGGCATTAAAGGCTAATAATTTTTCGTAGCATTGCCCTTTTTTATGCAATGTATTTGCATTTAAATTTGACTTCAAGCCCATGAACTGAAACTCACATCCCACACACACGTGTTGCTCTCACCTTCTGCTCCCAGGACAGATGAAGATTCTCCCATCGAAGGACATGTCTTGTGGACACTCCCAGGAAGAATCTGGACCTTCCAAGCACATGTCACGCAATGCTTTCAAGGCTCCTGCACTCGCTGATGCCCACTGACAGTGACAGAATAAAGATGGACATTGTCTCTTTATCAGACCTGTGACTCCAGCCCACATAAACGAGGGTTGATTGTGTGGGAGGCAGCCACCCTAGCGCTCTCTCTCCAGAACAGATCCTCATACCTGACACTAGCAGGGAGCATCCAGGGTTAGAAGTTCAGAACAACTCCAGAGAGAGAAGTTGGAAAAAAAAGCTTGTGAGGAGAAGTTAAATGAAAAACTGTTAAGTAGAGTATAGAGCGATCTGATCAAGGTGGTTCTAAGTGGAAGAAAGAAGCTGGAGGACTGAGGAGACCGGGTGCAAGTCAGAATGGAACACCCCTGAGAAGTCGTTCCCCGGAGGACCTCTGACACCAGAAACAGGAGATTGGGTTCAAACCATGCAATCCAGAAAAGAGACAAGGTGATCAGCGGGAACTCATGCAGAGCTAAACAGGGCGAGATGAGGAGTCAGGAAATCTAAGAATAAAGAATAGGAAAGCTTATTCATGGTGGCTGTTCAACCGTTCATGTATTCAACAAACATTTATTAAGTACTTACCGTATATCCAAAGTTGCTTTAGGACCACTTATCAGAGTGGCAGTCCCTACGCTCACAAAGCACATCACCCGTCAGGGAGGGTACACAATAAAACAAGCAAGAGCCATAAAGGTGACTTACGGGACACTCCCTGGACACACAAAGCAAGAGCACCTCACCCTCCACAGAGGGGGCCGGGGGTCGGGTGGGGTGGTAACGACGGCCTCCTGGAGGAAGAAACAGCTAAGCTCGGAGCTTTAGATCAGTGGTTCTCAAGCCCATCGGACCCAAAGCCCGCTGTGCTGCAAACAGCTTCGAGCACGCTCTTTCCTGTCCTGCAGCGGGCCTCACAGGCAGTGTCACCCTCCTGCGGGCATGGTTTAATCAGTGCGATTCTTCAACTGTGATAAAGAAAAGAGCAGAAGAAAAATCATTTATAATAATATGCATTATGTTTGCAAATGTATTACCCATGTCATTAGAAAGTCACAAAATCACCATGAAAGGGGAAGCCTCCAATCTGACGTCAGGGCCCGTGACCCCAGACCAGGAGGCATTGTGTTAGCGAAGCAATTGGCGTAGAGGAGGAGCAACTCTCAGTAAAGTTCAAATAAAAACAAAACTCTCTCTACCCTGGTTTTACACAGTAGTTGTATTCCTGGAAAATTCCATGCATACAAACTGGTGCAAAATAGACCTTGCATTCATACGTAAAATGGAGGGTCAGCACAGAGAAGGCACCTCAGAAGCCTCCCGGCCGGGCGCTGAACTCATCCAGGGAAGAGCGCTTCCTTTCTCTAGCAATATGGCTGCAAGCAAAGTGCAAAACATTCCCACACAAAGAAAGCACACTTCTCAAGTTCACGACAAACACCATGCTTTCAAATGGGTTCCGACTAACATTTGTTCAACCGAATGTTCAGTGGATACTAAAATGCGGGGTATGCGTACGCTGCTTCTTCCCTCTGGATCTTTCTCGCAGAAGACAGAGCTCCCCTGATCGACTCTTGTCACTTCACTCTGCGTCTGCTCAAAACTGGGCATCGTGCCTCTTCCTCCCGGGGAGAAACCCTGTGCTCAGAGAGCCGCGTTCTTTGTGTTCAGCACCATAGGTTTGACTGAGACCCACTGCTACAGGTTCCATGGTGTCCCCTCCAAAAGATATGTCGCATTCCTAATGGTCAGTACCCCAAAAGGGGACCTTATTTGGAAATAGAGTCATTGCAGATGTAATCAAGTTCAGGTGAAGTCTCTGGAGTGGCTCTTAGTCTAAGATGAGTAGTACCCTTGTAAGGGGGAAACTTGGGCAAATGCACAGGTGGACGTGGAGAAGGTCATCGACAACAGAGGCAGAGAGTGGAGCGGTGTGGCTGCCAGCCGAGGATTGACAGCCGCCGCCGGAAGCCGGGAAGAGAGAGGAAGGATCCTCCCGGCAGGTTTCAGAAGGAGCCCGCCTGCCCGTGTCTTGATCTCGGACTTCCAGCCTCTAGACCTGTGAGACAATCAAGCACTGTTGTTCTTAGTCATCTCATTTGTGACACATTATACAGTAACCCTAGCAAACTACTGCACTCCCTCCCACCCCCAGGCCTGCCAGCTCCAGTGTGGCGCCGAGCTGGAGCAGTCAGCCCCACTCTGGGTCAGGAATGACAAGCCCACTTGGCTACCAGACCTAAGGCCACATTCTCCAGCTCTGCTCTTCCTTTTTTTTTCTTTTTTATAACCTAATTCACATTTCTAAATTGCTAGTATCATGATTTTTTTTTCTTTTTTTTTTTTTTTGGTGAGGCAGATTGGCCCTGAGCTAACACCTGTTGCCAATTTTCCTCTTCTTTTTTATTTTTCTCCCCAAAGCCCCAGTACATAGTTGTATATGCTAGTTGTAAGTCATTCTACTTCTTCTATGTGGGTTGCTGCCCAGCATGACTTGATGAGCCGCGTGTACGCCCACGCCCAGGATCAAAACCTGCGAACCCCAGGCCACTGAAGTGGAGCACACAAACTTAACCACTTGGCCATGGGGCTGGCCCAACTCTGCTCTTTTTAACTTAATATTTTGGTCCACATCTGCACCTCGTACTTTAAAACTTCAAATTCTTTAGATCCCAGCAGGTTCGAGGGGTGCTGTGGATTGGGAACCCTTCAGAAACCTCCATCTCACATCGCTAAGGTGCACACACATCTCCACAGTAAGGAAAGTTTCTTTGGGGACAAAAATTATCTATCCGTGAGCACAGTTCTTGTTGTCATCTAATTTCCCTGGGTATTCCATATAGCTTTTCAACAACACTGTTAAATGAGACGTCATTGAAAGACCGAAAGTTATTGAAATCAAAGAGCTGTTGAAATAAAGAATGCTGACCACAACTGCCGTACTATGATATGTAACCTAATTTCTAGGCTAAATATATTATTATAACCGACCTTAGGATAAGAGAACTGGGCATTTCAAAGCAGGAGTGAACCTCGAGGCCGATATTCAGCACACTGTGAGGATCACAGTGAGTGGCAGCTCTGGAGGAGCATAGGGAGCCCACAGTCCAACACCTGCATTTAGAGATGAGGGCCTGGGGCCCCCAAAGCAGCAAAAAGCAGAGTCCATTTCCTGATTCTAAGTTCAGTTACCTTTCCAGCGCACCAAGCTGTCCTAGTGAAAATGTTTCAGTAACTGCCATGGGAAGCATTTCCATTGTACATGTATGTGACGTATTGCAAATAGTTGCCTCCCAGATCTTCCTGCGGCCTCAGGTGAAAGTGAGATGTGGGACTGTTCAGGCTCTCGACCAGGCCACATCAGAGAGGGCCTGGGATGGGTATCGGGGACCAGCAGCCCACTTCCACATCAGAGAGGGCCAGGAACAGGTATCAGGGACCGGCAGCCCACTTCCACGCTGACAACACAGAAAGAAATCAGCAGGGAAATGTGAGTCTGTTTGTCTTCTGCCAATTTTTAAGTCAATATCTACCCCTCCTTCAGAAGCAACTCCCTTAGCAAACAGGAAAACTGCAGATCCTTGCTCTGCCCACCATGGTCCACGTGGTCTCCACATGGCCGACTGGAACAGAGCTCTCCAGCATTTCGTATCTGGCTGCAGAGCGGATGATGTGTGAGCAGCTGGAGAGCAATTCTATTCACCGTGGAATCACCCTGCAGCTCCTCGGGAGGCAGGGCACGCATCTATTCTACTCTTCTATTTCCATCAAGAAGAATTCTTTGCAGCACAACATACACACTTACACTTCACTTTCAGAGCTGCATAGAGTTCACAAATACACACTTTCCATATTTGTATACTTCAGCTGTTAAGAGCAGATATCCTTCCAAGAAAACAATTATTTGTTCAACTATTTGGGAGTACCTAATGTCTTGAAAGGGAAAAAAATGTGTTTATAATTAAAGTTAAAAATGCATCTGCCTCCTTCTCAATGCTCCCATCACTCCCCAAAGTCAGCAGACAGCTGGAAGAACCAAATGCTTCCTCTCATAAGCCCATGGCCACAGTTCCCTCGCTGCCGGCTGGTTCCGTCGAGAGCTCATGATACTCACTGGTGCATAGTCAGGTGGACCTCAGCTGGGAGAGACCACAGACTTTGAATGCAGACACTTCTTGGTTTGAATCTGGCCTCCACCAGTTGTGAACTGTTTGACGTGATATTTAAGCTCTCCTATTTTCAAACTTTGTATCTTAAAATTCAAATAATGATATATATTTCCAGGGATTATTATAAAATTAAATAAAATGTGTGAAAATCACCTACCCCCTGTGAGTTGTTTGCCACGCCCTGGCATCCTTGGAGAATAATCAATCACAGGGATGACAACGACGATGACGATGACGATGATAATGGCGATAGTAAATTACCATATAGTGTTTACAACATGCCAGGCACAATTCTAAAC
The DNA here is from genome assembly GCF_021613505.1 of Equus quagga. NCBI lineage: Eukaryota > Metazoa > Chordata > Mammalia > Perissodactyla > Equidae > Equus > Equus quagga. The sequence goes on from NC_060278.1 coordinate 1,256,589, forward strand.
TCTCAATACGCATTAATTTACTTAATTCCCACAACGGCCCCATGAGGTGTTCTACAGATAATGAGACCAAGACCCAGCGAGGTTAAGTTGCTTGTCCAAAGGGTGCCAACTAGTAAGCAGTCGAGCCAGGACTCCAACCCAGACAGTCCCCGGGATTCCATCGCAGGCAGTGGCTCCAGGCTGTGCTCTTAATCACTACAGTATGTTGCCTCTTGTGGTGTGGTGATAATCACAGTGGTCTGACTCCCAATTTCCCTTTCAAAAAGGTTCTTTTGTCTCCCTTTTCCTGTTGGATTGGAGAAGGTGCTGCTGCCGTTTTCTGTGTCTCCTGTAATCGCTGGTGTTTCTCCAAGGGCCGGAGCTGTCTCTCCTCTCTCCTTCCTCCCCCTCTGGCAGCCCTCCCCTCCCTCCCCGTGCTCCCCACACTGGCCTCCTTTGGGTTCCTTACACACAGCCTTCTCGCTCTGCTGCATGGAGCACCCTTTTCTCTCCCCTTTTCCTTGAATACCCTTATTCAGCCCTCAGATCCTAGCTCGGTTGTGATTTCCCTGTGGAAGCTTTCCTGGACCTCATTGACCAGCATATGCGCAGCTCCACGAACCTCTCCCAAACAGCGCCTGCCCGTGACAGTAGGGGCCACATGCTTTTTTTGCTCACTTGTGCCCATAAAGTCTGGTCAAGGGCCACACACATAGTAGGAGCTCACTAAATATTTGCTAAATGAATGAATGAAACTTGCTCTGTAGTTGCAAGTGGCCAATGATGTCATCCCCCACACAGCTTCTCCTAATTCACCTCTGATTCTCCCACTGGGCTCAGAAACCTGCAGAAAGTCTTTGGTGATACAGAAAGTGTCCTTCTATTCCAGTCGAGGACTCAGGGGTCCTCTCCATTTCATCATTCAAAATGTAACTCTCCATACTGTTAGCTGCAACCTTTAAAGCATTATAGTAAGAAATACTTAAAAGGCAGTATACACATACACGTGAGGCTGGACCATGCTTACCTGTGCCCACACTGCAGTCAACAAATCCTTGACCAACATTCAATAACAGTCGTCCTGATTCAAAATTAATTGAATGTTTGTAAATTCTTTACAAGAGAATTCCCTGGAGGGTTATATTTTCCCCCAACTGATACTGGAACACTACTGGATTTCAAGTCTTCTGGGTACAGTTTAGCTTATCCCAGCAAGCAGCTTTCTGTTCTGGTCCAATTTGTCATATGCATGGCAAGAGAGAGATGAAATTCCAGTTTAGGAAGTACCATGAACTTTTTTTGCTTCGTGTATTTACCATTTTCCTAACTTGAGCATCTTCATCTTACTTAGTAATACTTAGAAATACTTAGTAAGCAGTTTATTCTTAAGGGCTATTTTTATTTTACTCTTTGTGATTATCTTATTTGTGTGAGTTACTTTCTTCTTCAATCACAGAGAATGTAGCATATAAATATTTTAACTTTTTTTTCCTTCTTCTCCCCAAAGTGCCCCAGTGCATAGTTGTATATTTTAGTTGTGGCCTGTGGGATGCCGCTTCAGCATGTCTTGATGAGCAGTGCTAGGTCTGCGCCCAGGATCTGAACCGGCGAAACCCTGGGCCACCGAAGTGGAGCACGTGAACTTAACCCCTTGCCCACGTGACCGGCCCCAATATTTTAACATTTTAATTAATTGTATTTTCATTATGCTTGTCCTGAGGCATCCTAGGCTAAGAGTAAAATGTATTAAATCTAAAATAGAAAAACCACAAGTTCAATTCATCCTAAGAGGGATCAGTTTCAGTTTTAGACTGAAGAAGCTACTTTATTGTGACCTGTGACCAAGGTGGCACAGATAGCCTCTGTAAGCCTTATTCTAATGACAGTCGAGGATCCTGGCCCCAAATTAGTCACGTCTCTCCAGCACACACACACACACACACACACAGAGCTAGTGCCTGTCATTAGTCCATTATTTCTTTGGCTCTTGAAGGCTTCCTGGCTTTTTAAAATACTACTTGAAGGTATTAAGCCTTATCAGTTCATAGCTTTGTTATCAGCCAACACCTGCGTTGACAACCAGCTGAGAATAAGAACTTGCCAGGAATGTGAGCTGGGTAGATGCTGGGCCTGGGGGAGGTGTCAGCAGAGAGAGGGAAAGTGCTGTGGGGGCAGGGGAGAGGCTAGTGACAGCTGGGGCAGGAGGCAGCTGGCCCTGCTGCCATAAGGCATGTTTTGCTCAGTGTTAGACTTCAGCTTCCTGGAGAGAAACATCCTGTCCTGTGGAGCTAAGGGGCTGAAGCAGGGAGGCTGGGCAGAGGCAGACCTAGCTGGGGAAAAGTCACTCAGTGGGGGAGGGGTTCCAGATCCCAGTGCAGTCCCCAGACAGACAGCTCCTCACACTGCTCAGAGTATTGATATCAACACGTACCCTACTGACAATGCAACCGCCTATGTGATCAACAGAAAGTAGCCAACAGTTGCATAATATTTGCTGCATCTCAGACACCATTCTGAATGCTCCACACGTTGGGTGACAGACCATGTGATTGGCCACCTTCTACATATCAGAACTAGGCTTCAGAAAAGAAAAGTGCTCGCCCGAGACCACACAGCTAGTAAGTGGGAGAAGTGAGATTCAAACCCAAATTGACCTAACTCCACAGCTTAGGGTTTTAGCCACTACGCCTTTGAACTTCTGTAGGTTTCTAAAGTCCTCTTTAAAAACCTATTATTTTACTTACTATCAAAACATCCTGGGAAATACAGAGACTGTGCCTGCTCTATTATTTCCATTTTAGAAATTAAAAAGCAAAGACTCTGAGGGACATAGGTTAATGGCCCTGGGTCTGCAGTCAACTGCAGAGCATGGATAGATGTCCCCCAGGTGCCACCCAAGACTTCTTGTAGGAAGTAGCAGTTTCTTTTAACTCCCTCAATAATGCACATCATATTTTTGCTTGTTTGGTATTGTTTTAGCATTTGTCCTGTATCTACCATTGAGACCATGTCTTTGCCAGAGATAAAGCTCCATTTCAAAATGCTATCTGCTCAATTTGTTTGTGGACCCAACTCTGCTTTTGAAGATCATTTAGGTAAAAATCATTACGTTAGGGAGTTCTAATCAACCATGATTATGGTAAGCATTCCCGAGAAAGCCCTCCCGTGATATTTAGACTCAGAGAAGTCCCCTAAAGAAGTGGAATTGAGGGTCTGTGAAGTGGTTGCCAGCAAAGCCTTCTAGAAATTTTAACAAACAGCCCTAGTTTTTTATTGACTTAAAGGGAAATGGAGTCAGGAGGGAAATTCCAATAAAATTGTAGGTAAGTCAAAGGTTTGTTTTTGTTTCTATGGATTAGTTCTCACACATTTCCTGTTACTCGTTTTTCTTTTGGTTAGGTGTAATTTTAACCACAAACCAAGCATTAAACAATGAGTACTAAAGTCTATTTCCTGATGAACTTGAGAAAGGTCAGAGGTTAATTGGGCCATGCCTGGTTAAAATGTCATCAGGTTGAGGTACAGCCTCTCACCTCAGCTTAGTGCTTCGCAGCATCAGCAGAACCGGGGAGGGTTCACTGGCTTAGCAACAAGCAGACACATGAAGATCTTAGCTTTAGAGAAACCAGTCTAATTTTGTCTTAACTGTGCTACACTAAATAAACAACCCAAACTTCCTGAAACCTTAAGAAAACACAAAAAGCTCTTAGTCTGAGAGTCTGGGTCTCACTGATATGACCTTCCATCCTTGCCCCCGCTGCAGAGAACAGAGGCAACTGAAATTTATACTCATCGTCAATTATACAGAATCAGATCTGTCACCAGGCTCCAGAGCTGTGTTTTCCTGGGGACAATGAACAACATATATTAACAAAAATACTGAAGGGAACTTAGAAAGGGGGAGAGGGAACTCCAGAAAAATGCTACAAAAAACCCTGTATGTGACCACAGATCCCTCTGAAAAGTGAGTTCAAGTCAGACGTAGCTTTGCTTCCTGGAATCCCATGTGTCTGCAAAGTCTAAAGGAACAGTTCTTCTGGAACACAATTACTGATTCCCATTTAGACCTTCAGTGAGATAATACTCCGTCGCTGAGGTAGCATGGAGAGAACAACTCAGCATCTAGATGTTCTTTCCAAAATGTGCCGTCTTGAGCCAGCAAAGCTGGATGGGGAGTGGTAACGAAGAGCCACATGGCAGCAGCACTGAATCCCCCATCATAACAGGCAAACGACCACGGGATGAGGCATTGATGGGCGATTCACAGATATGGTTAATAAGGACAACTGCTGTGCAGACTTCAAATCATATTTATATTTTCAATTAATTGCTTAAGTTCCTTGTTTCAGCCATAATTTTTAAATTTTTTTTTAATTAAAAACTTGTCCTAGAAGCATCGGGCTGAGGAGAGCTTTCAAATCTCTCTAGAATGGGTTCAGCGTATTCCTGAAAACAGCATTCCTGGGACAAGAGAAGAATGTGTCAGCAGAATTGACTTGGGAACTAATTTCTCACAGGGACAAGCTAATGAAACGTCTTTGACAGAAGAGAGCTGCCGTGAAGGAAGGTTTTTATGCTCCTGCACACGCTCTGACGAAGGCCTGGTCTAGTCCTTCAGAGCTTCGGGGGCAAGGTTTCAAACAGAATCACATCTTACTTTTCTTACTGAAAGAGAGTCGGAGATTTTTAAGTTATTTGGATGATTAGTCTTAAAAAATTCCATTTTAACCTAATGAGTTCAAGAACGCTTGGTTTGGGTGCGAGGGGAGATGGTGATGTTTTCATACTTGAAGATAAACCAAAAGGTACAAGACAAATTTTTTCTTGGCTTATATTTTTTACTCGTAGGATATAATTTTCTGAGTCTAGAGGGATGTATAGTGCTTCAAATGCTGCCTTCGTGTCTTGGATGTTAGAGTGAATTTTTCTAAGAAGAAACTGTTTTTAGCCAGATTCTCTTAGTCACTGAATTACTCACAGAAGACACTTTGGGAAGTTCTAGTCATACTCTATGACACTTTCTGGAGCAAAATTTTTTTTTGAGTTTTAGTTACATACAGTCAAACTGAGACAGATCAGTCACTGCCCAGGACATCTGAAGGCTCAGGACCCCCCCACCCCTGTGGCAGGGCCACAGAGTAAATGAGCTAACCAGGATTAACCGTGCATTCTGCTATGTGTCTGCCTTCCAAAAAGAAGCTTTCTCTCCCTGATAAAATCTATTTAAATAGGAATTTACTAAAAAAAAGAAAAAGAGAGAGAGAAAACATGTCCATCATGCTCAGCCAATAAAAGGAAGGCAAAAATGTGTCAAATAAAAAAAGAAAAAATACTCTGAAAAAAATGGGCAAGAATATGCTAAAATATTATCCGTGATTGTCCCAGGGATGGGCAATATTTTTCCTGACACTTTTTTTAAATTCTCATGTTCATACAATAATAAATACTACTTTGAAAGTTAGTAAAAGCATAAAGTAGAAAACCAACCCAGAACTTCTAGTCAAGGTGGCATTATAAGGCCATTATTTGAAAAACTGCCTCTGTTCCACATATATGCCAATCACATAAAATTTTTAGAAAGAGGAAATTAGAAAGACAGCAATACTCCAAAGCAGTAAAAGATTAGTAGTCATAATCCAGAAAGAACCCCACATAATAGAAAAGTGGATAAAGAATGCAAACAGGAAATTCATGAAAAGATACCTATAATCTCTAATAATGAGGTCATTGTAAATTGAAATAAGATATAATTTCATATCCGTAATGCTGGCAAATTTTTTTTTCTTTTTTTGCATGCCACACTTGAGGCAATTACGATTTTTTTTTTTAAAGATTGGCACCAGAGCTAACAACTGTTGCTAATCTCTTATTTTTCCCCCCCGCTTTTTCTCCCCCAATCCCCCCAATACATAGTTGTATATTTTAGTTGTGGGTCCCTCTAGTTGTGGCATGTGGGACACCACCTCAGTGTGGCCTGACAAGCAGTACCATGTCCGCGCCCAGGATCCCAACCGGCGAAACCGTGGGCCAGCAAACGGAGCGCACGGACTTAAACACTTGGCCACGGGGTTGGCCCCTGGCAAAATCTTAAAGTGTTAAAATTCCAGGTATTGGCAAGAATGTGAGGAAACGGAAACTCCCATGTCACTAATGGTTGCATCAACTGATACATTCCTTTGGGGAATAATTTGGTGAGGTCCAGTAGAAGTGAAGATAGGTGTACTGGATGACCTGGGAATACTGTTACAAAGCATAACGGCGCCACTTCTGCACAAGAAGACATGTGCTAGAGTGTTTATTGCGGCACTGCTTGAATACTGAACAATCAAAACAATATGCATGTCAATAGAAGAAAGGATAAATAAATTGCAGTGTGTTCATAAAACAGATCACTTGGGAAACATTATACAAGATATAATTGTATCAATATGAACAAATATTGAACATATTAACTTGAATAAGAAAAGCAATATGTACAATATACCATTCTGCGACTTGCTTTTGGTATGCAATGCGTTACCATTTGTGCGTTTTTTTAAAACAAAATAACACTACATATTGAATAAATGCCAACTTCATAATATAGATTAACGGGCAGGGAGGGAAGGAAATGAATGAAGACTAAATAAAAAGCACTTTTTATTTTCAAGTGTATCTCTGTAGCATTTTATTGCTCAACAAACAAAAAACTTTAACTACCTTAAGCATATATAGCATTTGTTATATCTGGGTGTCCAGTACAAGAGAGTATATCCTATTATTATCTGTCCTTTTCAAAATGTTTGCTATATTTCATAATTTAAAAAATTGTGTCCAGGGGATTTGTCAATTAAGAAATCATTGTTGATTTTAGCCAGGATAAATTTGGAGATGGCAGGGGCAATGTCCACATTTCAGAGGCTAGAGGGGAGACGGAGTTGCGACAAAGGCCCGTTATTAATGTGGAAGCAACCTGAGTTCGCGTGTGGACACAATGTGGCATGAAGGAGCTGGTGGAGAGGGAAGGGATGGTGGCAGGGGGCAATGACTGATCCCTAAGCTTGTGAAGGAGAAGTGGATCTAGAGGCCCAAAGGGAAGAGATGAGGTTCTCAAAGTATTTAGAGTGACAGAACGTGGAGTCCGGCCTGCACAGTGGAAAAGATGGAGGTGTTGGAAGGGCTGCTAGAAATGAGAAACGGAAGGACTTGAGAGTGGAATGTCCTACAGTGTGAAAGAGCTGGGGTCACAGGGCCAAGACAGGGCCAGAGTGGGAAGGCAGGAAATTGTGCTCAGAGAGCAGAAATCGGAAGCAGAGCAGTTCCGAGTGACGTCCAGGTCCGGGCAAACCCACAGTAAACACGGCTGAGTGGAGGAAGCTGCGGCTGAAGAGGCTGGACTGACCAGTGGGTGGGGGGAAGGACCAGTCTACTCTGAGGTCTTCAGGATTGAGCCAGGATCTGCGGGAGGGAAGGAAGCAGAGAAAGGAAGACTGTGAGTAAAACGCCACACTCCTCGATGGAGCTGAGAGCTGGTGGAAGGAGGGGAACATTGAGGAGGACATAGATGACCTTACAAAAGAAGGTTGTCTGACATTACTTTTGCCAAAAAACTTGTGATTAGGAAAAGTAAACCTTATTAGCAGAGATGGCTTTGCCGCTGTTTGGACCCCTCACTGGCAGCCCCTTCCATGGCTCTGGGAGGCGTCCTAGAAGCACATTCGCAGTGGCGCATGCTTTTGTGTAACTCGCAGAGGTCAGATTGTTTTTTTTTTTAAAGATTGGTACCTTTGGGGCCGGTCTGGTGGCGCAGCGGTCAAGTGCACACGTTCTGCTTCTCGGTGGCCCGGGGTTCACTGGTTCGGATCCCGGGTGCGGACATGGCACCACTTGGCAAGCCATGCTGTGGTAGGCGTCCCACATATAAAGAAGAGGAAGATGGGCATGGATGTTAGCTCAGGGCCAGTCTTCCTCAGCAAAAAGAGGAGGATTGGCAGCAGTTAGCTCAGGGCTAATCTTCTTCAAAAGAAAAAAAAATTGGCACCTGAGCTAACAACTGTTGCCAATCTTCTTTTCTTTTTTTCCTGCTTTTTCTCCCCAAATGCCCCCAGTACATAGTTGCATATTTTAGTTGTGGGTCCTTCTAGTTGTGGCATGTGGGACACTGCCTCAGCATGGCCTAATGAGCAGTGACATGTCCGCGCCCAGGATCCGAACTGGCAAAACCCTGGGCCGCCGAAGCGGGGCACGCAAACTTAACCACTCGGCCATGGGGCCGGTCCCCAGATAATTTAACTGAAATCTGTTGAAGCCTTCTGTCTCTTTCTACTCCAACTTCCCCTCTGTCCTACTTACAGAAGGGTTGGGTGGAGCTGCAGGGCCCGGGGCCTTTTGGGATCCTAGTCAAGGAGATGAGTTGAGGGGACATTTAATTTGGATCTAGAGGGACATATTTGATAGACTGCCGTCACTTCCAGGTACTTATGGCTAGCCATCGCAGGGCAGGAATGGCCTCCAGCGGTAATCTTACTGTCCCCCTGCTGACTCACATGGCATCATGACGTAATGGTCAGGGCCAGAGGTTTCACGGTTATAAGAATGCGTCCCAGGATTCTCAGTAATAGAAGATGAGAAACAACGTTTGACACAGATGGAGGCAAAAGGTAGTCTGTGGAAAATTCTTCAAACCATCTGATGTATAAAATTTTGAATTAAGGAAATATAGGAAAAAAGTATTTTAGCAGCATGTCACGGATTACTATAATAAGTGTATTGTTGTTTTCTGCATCTGTAATGTCTATGGTATTTGTCAGCTTTTGTAAATTTGTGATTCGTTATGGGGGTTTTTCTTATTCTAAATAAACTTTCAACTTCAATCCTAGCTTTATATTCATATATTCGCAATTTTAAAAGGGCCCTCCAAAATTGTATAAGCTTCAAAATTTGGATCCTATATCCGGTGGTTAAAAATTGGATTCAAAGCAATAGTAAAGGGTAATTACTTAAGCGTGCTTCTCCATTTTCAGTTCACAGGATTTTGTCTTTTCCCCAAAGCAATACAAGTTAAGATTTAGCCAAATACCATTTATTGTATTAAAATTTATGTAATCACTGTTTTCTTAAAATGTGATCCGACATCCAAGGAATGAGACCCAACTTTTGAATATAGCAATTCTGGCCAAGTTTAACGACCTCTTAATGGTATGAGAGTTTCCATGATTTTCTATTTCTAATTGCTTTTTTATTATTGTTTGGATGAACTCTGCAAAACAAGAAAATAGTGTTAATGATCTTCACAGCTTTTTTTGTAATAAGGATGCCAGAATTCTGCTCATTATGTAATGACTCAGACAATCCCATGAAGGACTCTGTCCATTCGGAAACCATCCAGAGGCAGGAGCATGGGGTCCCACGAGCACACCTCCAGCAGACGTGGAGAAGGCTAATGCTATCCCTATAAAAAGGGAGAAAAGGGTTGCAAAACCCACAAGAAACAGACACCCACTCAACTCTGCACATCCTTCAACAGAAAACAGAAACAGCCTCAGCCAACGACGGTCATCTGACTTACAGAAACATTCTTGTCCTCAATGCCAGGCCGTTCAGTCGCCTGGCCATTCAGACTATAAATCTGTACTAGAACACATTGAACAACGACTTCAGATGGTTACTCACCCCAAAGCATCAAATGGCTGAGCTCGCTGTCTTTCCAATAGACATTCCTGCACATTTTAGAGATAGATGAGCCTTTCTTCTTAAAATGTCTTTAAAATCTGTTTTGCTTTTTTTTTTTTTAGGAAGATTAGCCCTGAGCTAACTACTGCCAGTCCTCCTCTATTTGCTGAGGAAGACTGGACCTGAGCTAACATCGTGCCCATCTTCCTCTACTTTATATGTGGGACGCCTACCACAGCATGGCGTGCCAAGCAGTGCCATGTCCGCACCTGGGATCCGAACCAGCAAACCCCAGGTCACCGAGAAGCAGAACGTGCGAACTCAACCGCTGCGCCACTGGGCCGGCCCCTTGTTTTGCTTTGTTTTTTGATAGAAAGTAAAGACTGCCCTACTCAAGAAAGGTGTTGCTGCTCCCCGTGTTTGCTCTCAAGTTCTCCAGTGCCTTTCCTGCAAAGCGCACTGGGACAGACGGCCCCCTAGCCTTGCCTTGACCTCCTGTCTGCCCTCTGCTCTCGGGGCCTGGGCGAAGCACCCCCTGCCACTGTGTGGGGTGACATGCGGTCTGACCCCCTCCCAACAAGCCTGCTCTGAGACCGGAGTGTCTGGAGGACAGAATGTGTGCTCTGCTCTTGGCCAGCCATTGGGATTAGGGGGATGGGGGGGGGTCAATTTTGTCAGAATTTACTAACAACTGGGAGAATGTTTATTAAGTGAATTTTTATTTTCTCCTGGATTACCTGTCTCTTTCTTTCTTTCTTGTACAGAAACAAAAGCAGCAATCAGTGACCCTCTGATTTCTCCAAATTATGAATCATTTGCTTCCCAAAAATGATGCACCTGTGGGATAATGAGTCATATCACCCAAGACACTTGGCAATGAGCCAAGAGGAATGAGACCTCAGGACAGACTGCACCTGCATTTTACCTGGAAGCTTGGGGAGGGGGGCAGTTTGCCATGGACTGCCGACAGCAGTGGGCTCCAAGACCTTGAATTTCCAGTTTATTTGGTTTTTCTCTTATAATAAGGTACCCCTGAAAGTAAAAATTAAAGTTAATAATTATATAGTTTAAAAGAAAACCTAACCTTATTTCTACTTTTTTGACCTGTGTGCCCTTCAAGAGATAGGTAATCTAATTACATCTCTCCAGTCTGGCCCCAAAGCATCTCCGGTTCCCACCTCCCATCCCACCCCCCGCCCCCACAGGCCCTGTGCTGCGGCCCCGCTGGCCCCCTCCTCACCCGCACGCTCTCTCAGGACTTTCTGGGCTTTGGGCTTCGGCTCAAGCTGTGAATCCTCTGGTACTTACCCTCCTCCCACACAGACCAGGCACACCCCACAGCCCTTCCAAATGCTCACTCCCTCTGCCTCCCCAGCCCTGGGCAGGTCGTGGTGGTGTGCAGACACCTGCTCCCCTGAGGCCCGGTGGCACCTTCCTTTGACACCGGACCTATAACATGTAAGACTCTCTCACTGCCACTTTGAGCTATCCTTGCCACTTTTATTTTTATTTAACTCTTTGCATATTTACACCTTAATTTCTCAACCAGATGGAAGACTCTTAAAGGCAGAGCTCTTTTTGACATAATTCTCTGTTCTCTCCAGAAAACTATTTGTTACAGTTCCTTACTTACAGCAGGTACTCAATCAACATTAATTCAACCCAATTTTGTAGGATGGATGGATGGTAAGTAAATGAATACATATCCACGGGTAACTCAGTGGGTCAGGTCTATGCATTGCACCATAACGTTGTGCCCTGTCGTGTATCAAAACACAATTCTACTGACCTAGTTTTCCTCACACCTGGCACAGAGTCTAACGATCAGGTAAAGTCCACTCACATGTGGTCTATGTACTTAATGTCTAGAAGGATTCTTTAATTCAGAAAGTTATGAAGATGATAAAAGAATTGTTGAGAATGACTCAGCACACAGTCTATCATGAGAATGCTGACAATTGACTAGGCATACTTTTATATAATAAACTCTGAAGGAAGTACAGGTGGTGTGATACCAGCCCCCAGATGCTCCTGCTTAAGAAACAGCTAGTCATCCTCTGCAGCGAGGCTGAAGACACCATCCTGTCTGCCTGCATCTTCTGAAGGCGCCACCTTCCTCCAGCGCCATAGCTGTTGCACGGGGATATTTGTTCCCTGCAGGGACCTTTGTAATTAAGCGCTAGTCCCTGCTTATGCACTTAGTTTAAAAAGACTGGGAAGTACGGAATCCTTACCACCTTTACCCACTACAGAAGACTCTGTATGTGCTGCAGAAAGCCTTCTGTGGCTGGCGGAGACTGCAGCTACTTCCTGCCGGGCGCGGTAGCCTCTGATCCTCCTCGCGGCCACAACGTGTCCCTGGATCAGAATTCCCTCCCGCCTGGTAACCATAGGAGGCGGGTCTTCCCGCCCGTGCGGCAGGGCCCCTCGTGCGCAGGCGCCAGCGCGCTGTCAGCGTTGCCCGCCCCCGACCCCCGCCGCCCCTCCCCCCCCCAGCCCCACCCCCCCCCCCCCCCCCGCCCCCCCGCAATCCCCCAGGAGCAGCACCTTCCGCTCTTCTTAGTCACTCTGCATCCGCATGTGTGTGGGCTTCAAGTCAATTCACAGGAAACAAAGTGCCAACGATTTTCATCAGGAAGATGGACAAAACTCAAAATACTTAAATAAAATCGGCTCTTTCGTTGTGAAAACTTGGTCAAGATGTCAAGAAAACTACATCTTCTTGGACTTTGTAGAAGCATATTCATATGCAGAGAGTCCCTTAAAGACTTTTTAAAGCTTTCAAAATAAATGATCTCCAAGAGGAATTCAAGATCGGTTTAAATTTTGAAGTAAAAGTCTCCAAATGGGCCCTTCAAATTAGCGGAAATAGACACTCACGATTTAAAAAATGGAAAGGCAGCTCTTGGAGGTGAGTACTTTAGAACTGCCCCCTTCTCATCTCCTCACACTGAAGCGCTGCCTGTGCGCCGAGGCTCTGTGCAAACGCCTCGCGCACGTGTCTTCTGTGGTACCCAACACTTTCTACCTAGTGTGTGGTTATTGTGACACCACACTACTCTGCTGGTCTCCCTTAAGGACTGTATCGTGTCAGATTCATCTTTGTGTCCTATGTAGTGACCAGCTTTGCACATTGCAGAGACTCAATAAATATTGCTGGGAGGCGTAATTGAATCAGTTCTTTCTCGTATTTGGCAAGTCCAGAAGAAAAGCAAATATTCCGATGTCAGAAGTAGGATGTCCAGAACCAGCAACTATCTAGAAGGTAACGTACGTCTCTCACTGCATAATCCCCGCAAAGGAAAATCACGCATCTGAACAGGTAAGTGTGCTCAGCATGCAACAGCAGGCTAAGAACTCCCAGCCATCAGTCTCCCTTTTACCCCAGGGAAGGGTATTCTGTGAGTAACCTTCATCTAGCCATTCAGTTACTCAGTCATTCAATAAACATTTGTTGAGGACGTAAAAGGTGCTGGGCACGGGGTGAGATTCTGAACATATAGGGACAAGTAAAGCCCAGACTTTGTCTTCAAGAGGCTCACAGTTTTTTGGAAAACAGACATGAAGAAAATAATTCCAATTCAAGTGACAGATCAAAAAGGACCATGTGCTAAGGGATCCCAATAAAGGGAGCATTAAAAAATGGAGTCTTTCTTCACGTACAGAGCCAGGACGGGCCTCCAAGAGGAGATGGTGTTTGAGCAAAATTTTGTAGAAGTAAAAGTGTGCCAGAGTGAAGAGCAGGAGAAGGCTATTTTAGGATGAGGAAATAGCCTGAGCACCAGCGGGAAGGATGAGGTGGGAATGACAGGTTCAGGAGGGAAACCCATTTGTTGTGGCTGGGCTATGCAGTGGAGCGGGTCAAGGGCTGAAGAGGAAGCCAGAAGACACAAGGTGGGACCACATTGTGATGAACACATGTCAGCAACATTTAAAAGTTTTGGAAGCTGCCCCCCCAAAAATTATTGAAATGCAAGACAAACTCAATGAAAGAAAGATAAAGACTTGAAAATAAGAAAATAAACACGAAGGACAGAGCAAAGAGATGCATCCCGTGCAAAAGTGTATCAGCTGTGTTCCTTAGTTTGCTAAGTTTCTGAGCACCAGCTCCGGTTAACTTAAGCCCAAAGGGAAGCTACTGGCCAGACCCAGGGAATTCACTGCGTCGTCCAAGCAAGGCTAGAGATCTGGGCTGGACGGAAGCAGAATGCTCGCCCGGGTCAGGGGCACAGGGCCTGCTCAACAGGCTCATCCTGACACAATCCCTGAAGAAAATGAACTCCAGCGAGGGCCGGTCTTTTTATCGCTCTGCTCAAAATTCAAATTCCAGTGGGGAGGACTCACATTCCTCAGCTAAGGGAGGGCAGGCCTCCCAGATAAACAGACCCACAGACTGCATCCAATGAGGGAAGTAGAATTCCCCAAAAAGAAATTGGGCTGAGGTCAATGACGGACAGCCAAAACGCGAAGACAAAAAGTCCACTGCAATAAGAGTGCTCGAGGAGGGGAAACCAGCACAAAAGACAGGACGTACTTAGAGAGCTGGGAAGAAGGAATCCCTACACTGAAGAGACGCTTGACTCCGCACCTCTGTAGCTCTCAACAAGGGGCTCACCAGTAGCCTTAAGGAAAAGAGCGAACACCCAGATCCGTCATGCTGAGCTGCCGTAACTCCTCCAGGGGTAACCCAGGGGACCCCTCCGTCAGGCCCCTGGATCTTGCTCTACACCAGGGAAGAAAGAAAGGCATCTATTGTTCCCGTTAGACTTGGAGAGACCATGGGGAGGGAGGGGCCATGCCCACAGTTTGAACTCACCTTAAATGAAGAAAAGTTCCTTCCTGGCTGTCTAGTAGTCAGGCCAGAGCAGAGAGCAGTCAAATTGGTAAGTCACGGGGCCGCACTGTTTCTGTGTTGAGGGGGCTCTGGGCACATGAGGGAGGGCAGGACGATGAGAATGGGGTCCTGATACCAGCTTTAAATAACAATACGAAACGCTGCCTTCACCAGGAGCAAGGAAACACTGTGCCTATTGCCTTGAGGAAAATAGTTCTCTGAGAGCATTTTAAAAGATTTGGAAAGATCCCCTTGGAAAGGATCTGATTTGCCTGCTGCCCAAAACTTACAGATCAAAAAGCCGTGTAAACAGGGAGGAAGCACATCCTCACTCCCCCGCTGGTGGAGTCCTTGGGAGGGACTCACCAGGGCAGTGCAAAATACACCTGCGTCGTCTTGCTTGGCCCAAAAGCCCAAACCCACTGGGGTCCACTCTGCTGAGTCCAACACTTTAGCCAGACCTCGCAAGCTGTGCTTTGGGGAGTGTGTGGCTGTGAATTCGTGGATCTTCTGAAATGTCCTGGTGGAGATGAGCTATGCGTGTAAAATTTCATGGACCTGTACCCTTGAGATTTGTTTACTCTATGCAGATTGGACCTCAATTTAAAAAAGTAGCTGCTAGGGGGAGGGGATGGGATGCTCCCAATAGTGTGAGAGGTACAGTGTGAATAATTGCCGGAGGGCTCTCTCAAGAGGGGAGAAGGGAGGGTGAAACTCAAAGCAGAGAAGGACTCCCCATCAGGGTGAAGCCATGAAGGGACTCCAGGGGAATGTTTACCTTGTTTTGGTTCTTTTCACCTTAGCCTCTAAGGAATACTACACTTGACACCCTGTTTAAGAATGTTTTCCTATTTAATAGTATCCTTTTGTTACCTTTGAATTTTTTGATTAAAAAAAGGTCTGTGGTGGTCCCGTGGAGAATCAAGAAATCAGCAGTAAGAAGTTGGCCTTCCCCACTTCATTATCCTGCAGAGGCGTGAGGTGCTGGCAGGAGCCTCACAAGGGGCTTCAGGGACTAAGTATGAACTGAAGGAAGTGGGATCAGTCAACACTGAAGAAAGAGGCGAGACAACGCAGAAGGATATACAAGAGCAGAAGTCCATTTACCTAAAATGTACTGCCCAGTAAAATGTACAGGATCCCTGGGATGCTCAGCCAGGGGCTGATGCAAAGGGGATCTTCTGGGTCATTCAAAGAGACAGAACAAAACTCACAAGTGTCCAGGTAGAAAGAGCAGGTTACTTACTTACAAATGCACATAAAACGTGCCTCAGACTTCTCTGCAACTCCAAATACCACAAGATAATGGACCTAGAAACTCATACTCTTTCAAGTTATTATTCAAATGCAAGGACAATAGAAATACAATCTCACACACACCACACACACACACACACACACACACTGTCCGGGAAGGTACTATCTACTCCCTCTGAAAGAAGAAATTCCTGAAAGATGTCATCTAAAGTATGAATAAAATTAAGTAACTCAGTATTGGGAATTTATGGTAAAAATTACGGGTAAAAATAAGTGCCTCAAGAATAGAAAAGATGCGCTAAAAATTATGGTTAATGAGACACAAAACCAGTTCTGAATCACTGTTTATATGGTCATATAACAGAATGCAAGTGTCAAAGAATATTAGTATCATATAATTATATAATATGAAAGGCGATTAAATAATAAGCATCTGGAAAACTAGAATTCCAGTTTTATCAAAAAGAACTAGAAAATGGAGTGAGGAGTAAGCAGGAATTATCTCATGCTATATTTGTCCTCTTATAAGCAAGGAGTAGGTGGTTACTATTTCATTCATTGTGTTGATCATTAGAGAAAAATAAGTTTAAACATATTTTTTAACTTAGTGACAAAAAAGGGGAATAAAAATAACATATAAACCTACTAAATAACTAGAGAGAAAAAACAACTGCAAGAAAACATAATCCTTATAGTAAAATACCTACGTTTTTTAGAGTAACAGCAAATCTCTATAAATTTTTTTAATGTTTTTCATCCAAAGTGTTTTCACTCCCATTCCCTTCCCAGAGTACTGTTTGATGCTTGGTGTTAAATGCATTCCGTTTATCTTAAAGCTATGATCTATGCTTCTTGGTCACAAAGTTGGGGGGTGGGTGGGGAATAACAACAAGACTTTCAAGATGGAGACATCAGTATTCCATAGAGTTCTTTTCCTACCTCGCAAGCTTGTGAGTTGAATTTTGGCCATAGAATGAAAACTTCCTCATCAAGAATGGAAAACAGGATACTTTTCAATTCTCTTTTTCTTTTTTTTCAGCTTTATTGAGGTATGATTGACAAATAGTCTTTGTATATATTTCCAGTGTATATATTTGTATATATTTAAATTGACCTGATACACATTCCAATCAAGCTAATTAACCTATCACCTCACATATTTACCTTTTTTGTGTGTATGGTGAGAACATTGAAGACCTGCTCTTAGCAGATTTCAAGTGTACAAACATTATTGGGGTTTTTTGGGTTTTCTTTTTTAGATTGGCACCTGGGCTAACAACTGTTGCCAATCTTCCTTTTTTTATTTTTTATTTTTATTTCTTTTCAAAGATTGGCACCTGGGCTAACAACTGTTGCCAATCTTTTTTTTTTTTTTCTGCTTTATCTCCCCAACGCCCCCCGTACACAGTTGTATATCTTAGTTACACATCCTTCTAGTTATGGGATGTGGGACACCACCTCAACGTGGCCTGACGAGCGGTGCCATGTCCGCGCCCAGGATCCGAACCCTGGGCTGCTGCAGCGGAGCTCGCGAACTTAACCACTCGGCCACGGAGCCGGCCCCCATTATTGTTAAATTATAGTCGCTGCGGTGTGCGTTAGATCCCCAGCACTGATTCATCTTCTAACTGGAAGTTAGTGCCCTTAGACCAATATCTCCCCACTTCTTCCACCCCCTCACTGCTCACAACCACCGTTCTACTCTCTGTTTCTATGAATTTGACTTTTTTTAGATTCCACATATAAGTGATGTCACACAATATTTGTCTTGTGTCTGATTTATTTCACCTGGTATAATGTCCTCCACATTCATCCATGTTGTCAAAAATGGCAGGATTTCTGGGGCCGGCCTGGTGGCATAGTGGTTAAGTTCATGGGCTCCACTTCGGCAGCCTGGGGTTCACAAGTTCAGATCCTGGGTGCAGACCTACACACCGTTCATCGTGCCATGCTGTGGCAGCAACCCACATACAAAAAATAGAGGAAGATTGACACAGATGTTAGCTCATGGACAATCTTTCTCAAGCAAAAAGAAGGGCAACAGATGTTAGCTCAGGGCCAACCTCCCTCACCAGAAAAAAAAAAAAAAGGCAGAATTTCCTTCTTTTTTATGGCTGAGTAATATTTCAGTGTATGTATATACCATATACCACATTTTCTTTATACATTCTTCTATCAACAGACACTTAGATTGTTTCCACATCTTGGCTATTGTGGACAAGCTTGCAATGAACACGGGAGGGCAGGTATCTCTTTGAGATGCTGATTTCATTTCCTTTGCATATACACACAGAGGTGGGATTGCTGGATCTTATGGTAACTCTAGTTTTAGTTTTTTGAGAAACCTCGATACTGTTCCATAATGGCTGCACCAATTTCAATCCCATTGCACTGATGTGCAATGCAGTGCACAAGCATTCCCTTTTCTCCACATCCTTGCCAACCCTTATTTTTTGACTTCTTGATAATAGCCATTCTAACAGGTGTGAGGTGATATCTCATTATGGTTTTGGTTTGCAATTCCCTGATAGTGATGTTGAGCACCTTTTCGTGTACCTCTTGACCCTTTTATGTCTTCTTTGAAAAGATGTCTATTCAGGTCCTTTGCTCATTTTTTAATTGGGTTATTTATTTTACTTTATTTCTTTTGCCATTGTGTAATATGTCTTCCTTATATATTTTGGACATCAGCCCCCAATCAGATATATAGCCAGCCCTACTGGTCCAGTGGTTATGATTCAGTGATCTCACCACTGCAACGTGGGCTCGTTTCCCGATCAGGGATCCACACAATCCATCTGTCAGGTATCACACTGTAGTGGCTGCATGTTGCTGGGATGCTGAAAGCTCTGCCATCAGTATTTCCAGGGCTGGTAGGGTCACCCATGGTGGACAGGTTTCAGCAGAGCTTCCAGACAGAGACAGACTAGGAAAAAGGACGTGGCCACCCACTTTCAAAAAAATTGGCCTTGAAAACTCTGTGAATAGCAGCAGAGCAGTGTCTGATGCAGGCCAGAAGGTGAGAAGATGGGCAGAAAGGGGGAAGGGTTCCACTCAGCTGTCCACACAGTGTCTGGGAGCTGGATTCCACTCAAAGGCACTAAGACCAGAAAAATCAGACATATGGTTTGTAAATATTTTCTCCCATTCTATAAGTTGACTTTTCATTTTGTTGATTGCTTCCTTTATTGTGCAGAAATGTTTTTAGTTTGATACAGTCTCACTTGTTTACTTTTGCTTTTGTTGCCTGTGCTTTTGGTGTTATATCTAAAAAATCATCGCCAAGACCAATGTCAAGGAACGTTTTCCCTGTGTTTCATTCTAGATATTTATGGTTTCAAGTCTTACATTTATATCTTTAATCCAGTGTGAGTTGATTTTTGTATATAATGTAAGATAAGTGCCCAATTTCATTCTTTTGCATATTGATAGCCAGTTTTCCAACACTCTTTATTGGAGGGACTATCCTTTCTCCATTAAGTATTCTTGGCACCTCTGTTGGAGATTAGTTAACTGTATATATGTGGGTTTATTTCTGGGCCCTCTATTCTGTTCCATTGGTCTCTGTGTCTGTTTTTGTGCCAGTACCATGCTGTTTGATTACTGTAGCTTTGTAATATAATTTGAAATAAGCTTTGTGTTTTTCTCAAGATTGCTTTGGCTATTCAGAATCTTTTGTGGTTCCATATGAACTTTAGGATTGTTTTTTCTATTTGAATGAAAAGTGCCATTGGAATTTTGATAGGGATTGCACTGAATCTGTAGACTGCTTTCAGCAGTATGGATATTTTAAAAGTATTTATTCTTCACTGAACATGAGATACCTTTTAATTTATTTGTGTCTTCTTGGATTTTTTTCATCAATGTTTTATACTTTTCACTGTACAGGTCTTTTACCCCTTTGGTTTAATTTATCCCTAAGTATTTTATTCTTTTTGATGCTATTGTAAATGGAATTTTTAAAATTTATCTTTCAGATGGTTTATTGTCAGTGTATGTAAACATAACTATTTTTGTGTGTTGATTTTGTATCCTGCAACTTTACTGAATTTTCTTTATTAGTTCCAACAGTTTTTTTAGTGGAGTCTTTAGGGTTTTCTACATACAAGATTATATCATCTGCAAACGGATACAAATTTACTTCTTTCTTTCTGATTTGGATGCCTTTTATTTCTTTTTCTTGCCTCATTACTCTGGCTAGGACTTCCAGCATTCTATTGAATAGAAGTGGCAAGAGTAGGCATCCTTGTCTTATTCCTGATCTTAGACAAAAAGCTTTTCACTTTCCACTGTTGAGTAGATATCAGCTGTGGGCTTGTCATATTTGGCCTTTATAATGATAAAGTGCATTCCTTCTATACCTGATTTGTTGAGAGCTTTTATCCCTGAGTGGAAGTTGAATTTTGTCAAATACTTTTTCTGCATCTACTTAAATGATCACTTGATTTTTATTGTTCATTCTGTTAGTGGTATGTCACATTTATTACTTTGCATATGTTGAACCATCCTTGCAGCTCAGAGATAAATCCCACTTCGGCATGGTGGATGATTCTTGTAATGTGCTGTTGAATTCTGTTTGCTAGTATTTTGTTAAGGATTTTTGCATCAATGTTCATCAAGTGTATTGGCCTGTGATTTTCTTTTCCATAATGTTCTTGTCTGGCTTTGTTACCTTGTTTCTCCAGTACTAAGAAGTTTGTGACTTGCATTTTCCTGTTGTGAAAACTGTTTATTTCCCCATTCCAACTCATCACTGAGTTTTCTCGACCTTTAAAAAGAATCATGGTTTTTGCCTATGTTTTCTGTACTGTGAAATATGACTATGTATGAGATACACAAAAATTCCTAACTCAGCTATCACAAAAAATACTTTTTCATAACTATAAAATCATAATCTCATCCCAACAGCGTGACTGTCAGCTATGAGTTTTATAGTACCTATGGTATTTCTACAATACCAATTAAATACAAAAAGTTAGGTAGAGGCCTTCTCATTTTTTCTTTTTACAAGTCTAATCCTGGGCTAAATCATTTATCTTTTGGATCTTGACAATTAAAAGAATTGTTCTTAAATTTCTATCGTCACTCTTGGTGGGAAAAAGAATATTTGCAAAATTTTTAGGTCATTCTTAATATTCTATTAGACATATTAGACAAGAAAACTTTCCACCCTAGCAAAAAAAGTCGTTGTGAATTAAGTAAGGGTGAGTTGCTTTTATTCAGTGACTGCTCTAAGTCTAAAAAGATTTTGATCTAATGGTACTTGAATTTGTTAAGTGGGTTTAAGTTTGAGGATAATTCTTGAAAATTAAGCAAAAGTCCTGCTTTATGATAAAATGTCCAGGAGAGAGCAATTCCAGTGTTCTTGTAATCCCCAGCCTTTAGCAACATAGTTTTATGTTAAACAGAAAAAAACAGGTCTGCAAAATTCATTCACCCCCAAACACTTAGAAAACTTATTCTCTTATATTTCTGGATTTCCATTACTCACTTGTTTCAGTTGTGGCCAGCCATAACTTAATAAACATGAACTACAACTTGACATTTCCTGAAATGTCTCTCCTGTGTATTCAGGTCCAGATCATGTAGTTCATCAGACGCAGGATAGCCATGTGACCCGCCCACATTTATTGGGACTATTGGCACAAATAGCAGAACCAGGAGGCACAGTTACACACTCACATACATATGACCATTTGCTTATAGATAGAAAAAATAACTGAAGGTCACCAGTTAGCTGTAGGCTATGCTACCTCGAACTCTTCTAACTGTTGCCTCAAAACATCAAGAGTAAAATGATTTGGGCAAGCCTTGGAAGAGTGTGGAAACAATGTCATATTTATTTCATAAGAAACGCCTTTTTAATACCCAATCTTCGGGGCTTATTAATATTGATTGCTCACTTTCCTGTGTTCATCTCTCCTTACCAGTAAGACTGCTGAATCATCACCAGCATTAATGGAGCATATACTGTACAACAAGCACTGTGCTGAGCCCCTGACTTTCATGATCTCATTTGGTACGCTGTAGATTCAGGGCTCTTTCTTTCTTAAAATATTGTCACTTCCTGCGTTTCCCTTTAGTTTCACATGGCTTGATCACTTTTGTTGTTGTGGAAATATTGTCCAAAGATAGTTATGGATGCAGGTGGAGATAGATGCAGACACATATTTAAAAAACCATCTCAAGGGGCCGGCCGGGTGGTGCAGTGGTTAAGTTCGCACGGTCCACTTCAGTGGCCTGGGGTTTGCCAGTTCGGATCCCAGGTGTGGACCTACACACTGCTTTCAAGCCATGCTGTGGCAGGCGTCCCACATAAAAAGTGGAGGAAGATGGGGCACGGATGTTAGCTCAAGGCCAGTCTTCCTCAGCAAAAAAGAGGAGGATTGGCATCAGATGTCAGCTCAGGGCTAATCTTCCTCAAAAAAATAAAAAATAACAAAATAATAGAAAATAAAAAAAAACTCAACTTAGAATTAAACAGTTTATTGTTCATTTATCAACAACTAAAATGTCAAGAAAAGCATTCCATGACACGTTCCAGTCCAATTATAATCATCCAACAAGCAGAGGAAACTTGATTGAATTCAGCACTCATTTCAACATAGTCAGTTGTTGGTAAAAGGTAAGTGGGGCTTCAGTCAAGGTGGGGAGATGGAATCATTCTCAGTTAGAATTAGATTCTGTGCTTTTAAGCACTGATGCTAGATTCAGACTCTGCCAAAGAACAATCAGACATTTGTCCCTCAGGAGTTACTGAACAATTGGGGGAGGGGTGTGAGCCTCTTTCCTGGGAATGTCCACTGATGACTGTGCATCAGCCACGCTATCTGTGCCAGCGTCTGCGGCATCTGGGTGTGACTGAGAAGCGCCTCTCTCTCCCCGTCATTTTGAATTAAGTAAAGTTAAATTAACTTTTATTCTAGCTGTGATTACTGTAAGTCTGAAAAGAGTAGAAGCAGTAAGTCTGCAGACTTCATCGTAGAGATGAATGCAGCCCTCCCTCGGAGCCCGCAGCTTGGGGAGCACAGAGCCCCATGGACTTCAGCCCAGCTCGCCTGCCTGGCCCGGAGGCCGGTGTCTGCACAGCCTTCTCTCTCCCAGTCCACCGGGCCTGGGACAGCCAGAAAATGCTGGAGCACACAGACTGCGCCAGAACTCTTGGGTATCATTTTACTAAGATTTCATGCTAAACCTTCATGCACACTCTCCAGACACAACCCGAAGTCAAATTATACTTAAAAGTCTAAATCTCAGTAAAAAAGGTTACTTACGTTTCTATATTCTTCAAAAAAGACTATAACAAATGGGTAAAATGAAAAGTGTTACCATGCCACCATCACATACACACACACACACACCCTACACTACGCCTTTGTCAATGTCTAACTGTAATTGAATTTGGCAGACAAAATTATGGAATCTGATGATGAGAGAATGACCAGGTGTGTAGAAAGGCTCTGGTGCATCCTAAAGAGATCGAAAAGGCAGGGGTGCCAGTCGGGAAAACAGAAACAGCAGCAGGAACTGTGAACAGAGAGGAGTGAATGCAGGGAACTGACTACAAAATTATTGGGGGCTGAGGAAACAAAAAAGAGCAGGTAAGTTAACCCAGAAAGCAGACATTTTAGGAAGTCTGTTGGTAGGTCAGAGACTAAGCCTGTTGGTTTGCCATCCTTCTAGGACCTTATTCTTGTTGGCGGAGGGAGTCCCGTTGAGGAACGTCAACCCCTCTACCTCAGGGATAGAAGATCAGAGCGGTTGTGACCCACATTCCAGTCACCATCATCTGGAGATGAGTTGAATAAAGAACAAGAGACATGGCAGAATGAGGGGCCAACATGAGAGGAATGTGACCAGTTAGCGCGAGATGAGGCTCGCATGAGGAAGAACGAGGTACCCAAAGGAGCAGGCAGTTGAAAAGTAGATTGACTGTTGAGAAGAGAAGACAGCACACAATGTGAGAGCATTATCAGGCTAGTAACACTTTTCATTTGGATAGCTATCTGCCCTGCTACGTGTCTTCGCAACATTACTTCATTTAGTCCTCACAAATTAGAGAGCACTGACTGGAGAGGGCTCTCAAACGAACAGCAAAGGATGATGGAATCGCACAGAAATATAAAAAGACTGTGTTGTGCCCCAGGGGGGGGAGAACTGAGCTCCAGGAGGGTGGGGGTGGGGAAACGCTGAGAGTCACAAAGAATAAGGAGGCTGCAGAAGGCAGAAAAGGAGTCACTGAAAAACTTGAGAAGTTCATTCAGGAGACGAGCGAGACAGAAGCTGGATCACCAAAGCGGGAAGGGAGTCAGAGTAAATGCAGGTAATGCATCTCACTCATTTTGTCACAGAAAAGGCACAACACAAGACAATGTTTCATTTCACGCACACGCGCTTGTGTATGTGTGTGTGTTTGGTTTGGGGTTTTTTTCTTTCAGTGAAAGCTCCACTTATTGCCTCCAGTTATAATAACATTTACATTTTGATGTTTTGAAGAGTGAGATTAAAATTCTTCCTCTCTCTCTCTCCTGCGCCCCCACCGTTCTTGCTCTCTCCCAACCTCAGCGGGGCCGCTGCCGGGGTGGGCAGAGGCTGGGCTTCACCCAGCCCGTGTGTTCGTGTTCTCCTTTTGACCGATTACACACATAGAGAATTTGTCAGCACAACCTAACCTTTAAATTACCAAATGAATTCAAACCTTAACACATAAATATCCTTTTTGATGGTCACAATTATTTCTTTTCAAAGTTTTAGAAGTTCTCAGTTTCCATAATTAGTAGCTCACAGATCCTAGTCCAAGAATCCACTACAAAGACTCATTCTAAACAGCACTACCATCTCGGGTGAAAATACGTTCAACTCAAAAGAGGGCGTTTAAATGGCATTTAGGTTTTCTTGTGTAAAAGTGGGCTTGAGGCGCTGGGGGATTAGATGGCCTCAGATTGGCAGGACGACAGGGGCCTGGATGGCTCTGTAGGAGCCGGCAAGTCTCTGCCTTGCCCAGTTTCCGAGGGCACATCTCCCAGTCACTGAGGACTCGGCGTCTGGCATCATCCACTCACCAGGTTGCAGGCTGCTGTGCTGTGGCAGCCCCACCTAACTTCAGATAGATGGATTTCCTGCCAGAGCGACACTATCTCACCGACATCAGCTCCTTCTCCCACGTGGGTATTGATCTTTTTCCTTTTGCAGACAGTGCGGACTAAGGTAAGCTTCCCATTCTCTTTGGGGAATTCTTTCCGAACAGACCAATGAACTGGCCCTGTTTATTGCTTGAGAAAAAAAGTTACAGCTATACGGGGCTTCCTTTTACATGACTTGAGTACTATTAACATCTTCCACAAACCATGTCAGAAGTTTGCCTGCCTAACTCTGTGTTTGCTAAGACACTGTTAAAGCAACTTTAATCCTCATTTTTCATGTCGGAGTCAGTGATGGACTTAGAGAGCCCCTGGAAGACAAATTGCATAACACCTGCCCACTGGTATTATCTGGAATCTATCACTGCCAGCCATGATAGCCCGTGTCACACCTTGTTAGCCATTGTCATAAAAGAGGGGACCCACAAACTACTGGAGACAGGAAAGGGGCTGGAGGCGGGTGCTCCTGAATTCTCATTCTCCCTCCCATGATTCTCTAGAGCCTATGTCTTCTGCATCATTAAATTATACTCTCACCTCAAGAATCAATTTCAAATGCCACCTTTCCAGTGATACCTTGGCCAATTGGACTAGGTCAGTGTATGTCTCCCCCCTTGGAACTCTGGGAGCTTTTGGTCTGTCTTAGTCAGTAGGGAGTAAGTATTGGTATCCCCTATTGTCAGTTATGTTTTCATATGACACTGCTTATGAGTGCTCTGAGGATGAGGACTGCCCCTTTGCGCCCACCATGAGGACTGCATGGAGCAGTTACTCAATGATGTGGTGGCACCGCCACACTTGCCACAGCTGCCCTGGTCTGCTCCT
The DNA here is from genome assembly GCF_021613505.1 of Equus quagga. Lineage (NCBI taxonomy): Eukaryota > Metazoa > Chordata > Mammalia > Perissodactyla > Equidae > Equus > Equus quagga. Next base: position 1,282,275 of record NC_060278.1, read on the forward strand.
CAAGTCCCTGCGCACATGTGTGTCAGGTCTTATACCAAATCCTACTTTCCTGAGGACACGACTGCTGTCTTCCACTCCTTGCTTGTATTCACAATGCTTAAGATATACTTGATGCTCTCCATAAAAATGTATCGCCTGACTGATTGATTAATCATTATAGCCATCTTCATCCTTCTATGAATTTTAGTTGTCCTAAGGATGTTCCAGTTCACAGTAGAACTGGATTTGAGGGCTCTCACCCCCCTCATCTCCTATTTTGGACCTCAAAATGGTCTAAATGTGTGAACGAAACACTCATCATAACACCAGTTGGCCACAGTCTGGCACAGGGCCTGAAGAGACACACGAAGTTGCAGGTTTCTGTATTAGAAACCAGCATCAGACTGGTTACAAATAACTCAAGTCTGCGCCTTGTATAAATCCACTACAATTTTAAGCCAACGAGAAAACATAAATATACTAGTTGTATCCAGTATTTGGGGAAAGAAAAGATGCATATATTTGAAGTGAATAACTTTACATTTCAATTGTGGATACTGTGAAATCAATTCCCTAATTGCATATATATAAATCATTTTCCCCTCAGCAAGAAAACTAATTAATGAGCAAAACACAGGCAGACAATCACCATTCCTTAACAGATGCTTATTTATAATTGTCAGGTTACCAGAAAAGGTCGTGTTCAGAAGGAACAAATTTCAATTCCTTCTATTTCCGGTCTTGCTGCTCTGGTTAGCAATCGCTACACGGAAAGCCAGAACTCCCCTGAAGGAGAATAATCAGTGGCCTGGCAGCTTAGAAGCCCAGGTACCAGTTAATAATTCAAGAGCAGTAAGCTGTCAAGTTGTTCTCGTGTACTTTCCCCGCAGAAATTTCTTTTGGGGCAAAGCATCTCTTGGAGAGATTTCCTTGTCTTTCCACCAGAGAGGAGACCAGTCTGGAGGAAATGCCAAATCCAGACCCGTGGAGTGAATTCAGAGACACACTGCAGACCTCACACAGCACAGGCCATATTTTTAGGATTTTACTTCTCTTTTATTGACTAGCCAGCCTCAAAGAAACGTCATGTTCCCCCCTTGAATACATTCTTTAATTTGAATGATAAATACTTCTTGCACCTGCCTGGACTCTTGAATGTTTGCGAGAGACTTACAGTGACTAACAGATTCCAGTTAGCCTTCCAGGTCCCCCTGCCTGAGGGTGATCTCACCTCTCTCTGACCGCCCCCCCC